>NC_048300.1:79713780-79892533 GCF_013100865.1 Trachemys scripta elegans
GTCATCTCTCAGTCGGCTACTGCTGGAAAATAGCTTCATTGCTCTTATGGGCCAGTAACACTTGTAGATAGCCTTGACTGGAGTCATAAAACATGTATTTGTTAGTAAAGTAAGCAAATCTGATTTAGAACACACACAGGGATCAGATCTGTTCTGTAACAAGTTACTTCTTGGAGCATAACCTTGGAAAGAGGAATAGAAAGATGAAGGAAAACATTCACCTAGAGGTGAGGAAGGGGAGGAAAAGGAATGAAAGATCATAAAGAATGTAAAACATGTAAAAAAGAGTGGAAGGAGGAGGACTGGAGAAAGAAATGTACAAAGAAAGCAGAATGCAGAAAATGAGAGATGGCTTCTTACCTTAAACCCATTGAAGGGTATAGAAAGACTCTCACTTCTGTAGCCTTTGAGTCAGGCCAATACTGATTGTCAGCATGCGATGGTAGAGAAAATGTCTGATCCAAAATGCTACAGAGCTTGAATATGTATTTATGTTTTACTTTGGATGAAGATTTCTTTTTTATCTAATGCTAAAAAAATGTTTTACTGCTATATTGATGCAAGTTTTGGAATTCTCCCACACAAATATGATGCAGCCATGCCCTTGATATAATGAATAGAGTGTCTTAATCTGGATTACAATCCCCACCACTCTGCCTAGATTTAAGAAAGATATTTGTGTTGTTGACAGCGATTTCATTATTTAGTTGTCACAGACCTGCGATAGCCATTTAGCAAATACAATATAAAACTTTTAATTTTATTGTTGCTACCTAAGCAATGGCAGTTAAAGCCTCCAGAGATGTTTGAACATTAATCTCCGAGCTGTTGTGATCATTACACAGTACTTACATAATAGCATCAGAGAACTGGAACCAGTAGACAGAAAATGCTATTTCACAATGTTCTTGTCTGTATGAAATCTCTGGAAGAGTCCAATTCTAAGAAAACATTCATCTCTTTGTCTATTGGCTTGGCAACTTAATTCTGCACTAACTGCTGCATTACACATAATGATCTCCCACTCTGTCATGCTATGTGGGAAGGAACGTAAGGTCAGCCCCCATTGGTTTTTGGATTGCCTCATTTGGTTATTTCTACCCCTTCTTCCCCAGAAAACACCGTCACTGTCACTAATACAGTTCCTACAAAGCTGAATATGTTTACTTGTAGTAAAAGTATCATATCAATCTTGTTGTTCAATGTAATACAGTAGTTTGAACCATCACTGCTGGTGGCTTGCTATTTGACTGTCTCAGTTTGGAGAATGCAAATAGATGAGTCAAATTCACTGTTTTACTCATAATTTGGTTTAATCTACACAGAAAAGTTAGACCAACATAGCTACATTGGTAAGGGGTGTACAAAAACCACATCCCTGACTGACACAGCTATGCTGACCTAAACCCCAGTGTACATGCAGCTATATCGACGGAAGAAAGCTACATCTATGGAAGCAAACTTCGTTCAGAGAGGTGGTATTCCTACACTGATGGGGAAAACCTTCCATTGCTGTAGGCTGTGTCTACACTACAGGTTTATGCCGGCATAGTTCTGGAGTGTAGGTCTAAACTGTAGACTGTAGTAAGTTTTGTTTTCATGGGTATGTCTGCACTACGGAGAATATACCAGTATAGCTAGGTTCCAGTAGCTAGGCTGTCATAACCTTGTTGTGTAGTCTTAGCGTATACTGATGAAAGGGGTATTTTTGTTGCTGTAGGACCACTACATCACCAAGAGATGGTATCAAAGTTGACAGACGAATTCTCCTGTTGACATAGCTGTGTCTACTCTGGGACTAGATCAGCATAGGTATGGCACTCGGGGGTGTTTTGTCACACCCCTAACTGACATAACTATCTCAATCTAACTTTTAGGTGTAGACCAGGTGTGGTGCTGCATGATTGAAATAGGACCATTTATATCAATGTTATTGCCACTGTTAGACAATTGCAACAGATCTCGTTCAAAGTATGTCATGTAAGTTGTCAATGGAAAAGTTATGATTTGCTAAGTATGATTATCCTGTTTATATGCATGTATCATTTTTGTTTCTGAAGTTATGAATATTGGCTATGTACTTGTATCACCATTGTGTTTGTTCCTAGGATAACACCCACAAGATAGTTTAAATCTAGTCTCGCCAGCACTGTGTGAATGGACTAATTGCCCATTAAGGACACTTCACTCTCACAATGGACCATAGAAAAAACTAATTGGTTTCTGCAAGCCAGCAGTCTATAACCTCACTGCTACAAACCTAAGATAAGATCATTGCCATTATTGAGTGTATATGATCTATGAACTATGTTAACTCTCTTCTTCTTTTCTTTATTAATAAACCTTTAGATTTTAGTTACTAAAGGATTGGCAGCAGTGTCTGCATTGGATAAGATCTGAGTTATATATTGACCTGGCTATGTGGCTGATCTCTTTAGATCAGGAGAACTCTTTATTTGATTAAACTGATTTTCAACAATCACTCATCATAAAGTCGAGTGTCTGGGTGGTGAAATAAGGGCTGGAATGGCTAAGGAGACTGCATTTTTTACTTCTTAACAACCAGTGTGGTGAGACAGAAATTTACTTTTGTTATTGGCTTAGTATATAGAATAACCACCAATTTGGGTAGAGTCTGCCCTGTTTTTCAGCAGTTTGCCCTGAATCTGGCATCCTCAGCTGTGTAGTGCTAAAAGTTTAGTTGTTCAGGGGTTTGAAAAAACACCCCCGGGAGTGACACAAGTTTTAGCGCTGATAAGCACCAGTATAGACAGTGCTTTATCGCTGGAAGCCGTGGTCCCGGCGATAAAGCTACCACCCCCGTTCGGGGTGGTTATTTTTTATTGCCAGGAGAGCTCTCCCCCGTCAATAAAGCATGACTACACTGCCCATGCCAAAGCGCTGCCGCAGCTGTGGCTGTAACGTAGGCAGTGTAGACATACTCCTACTGAGGCACGGAGACACCAGGACTGTCTCATATGCACCTGACCTGACAGTGTCCCTTGAAAACACGAATGTAGTGTACTTTAAATTTTAAATGCACCCAGCATACAGTATTCGGTGAAAGGCTTCACATATTACATATTTGTTCCAATATATTTATAGAAATTTTGGACATTCAGCTGGGAGAAACTACACTGCAGTTTTGACTCTTAAAAATGCTAGAGAAGGAATAAAACATTGACACAAAATGCAGAAAATATAGGCTACATGCAGACTTTTCTTTACATCTAAATCTTCTCAATGTTTTTCTGAGGTGTCAGCTTCTGTTGAAAGCTGACCAGTCTGGTAAATGTTCACTAAACATACTAATAAACACTAGATATAGTGTTTATTCATATGTATTGTATTAAGATAGCACCTAGAGGCCTTGTAAGTCAGTAGGCAGATATACCAGCTGGGGATGGTAAAATAAAGCCCCAAATTAGACTATGTCAACTCCCTTTCCTCAAGGCTGGCTTTATTAACATAATGATATTTTGAAACAAGAGCAAAGGAACTCAGAATCAGCATTGCAGACTCTCACAATTTCATCACTAGTCTTTTTATATTTTTTTTCTTAATGCTCCAGCTCTTGGAGTCATGTGATTTATAGGAGACTCTCAGTTTTCATTTTATTATAAGGATTCTAGCCCTTGTTGAAGAAGGCTCAAAAATCAGAAGGCAAATAAAAAGAACCCAAAATGTATTTTAAAATCTCAGGCAAGACAGACAAAAGGAGGAAGAAAGAAATAAAAGCTAAAAGCAGCAGATGTGGAAGTAAGGCACAGACACATTAATTTACTCGCCCAAGGTCACACACAAAGTCTGTGGCAGAGCTAGGAATTGAGCCCAGTTCTCTAGAGTCCCAGTCCAATATCTTAACCGCAAAACCCTTCTAAGGTTCGATTAAGGCCTAGCCTTGCATATATTTGTAAGGTGTGAAAAGAAGGTGCAAGGAGCATTGCCCTCCTCTTTGTGTTCCTGTGTAAGGGGCAGCCCTTTCTTTATTTCTTGTACTCCTGGTGGGCAAGGATTTAGAGTGATAGGTAGCCTAGCACAGCGGCACTACATATGCCAGAGGCTGTAGCAATGGATTCAGTGAAGGTGTGGTCATTGCCCTGTCTCCTCCTTTGCTCATCACCCTCCAGAGCTGGGTCAGTGTATGAAGGCGGATGAGGCGAGTGAAGTGCATGCAACACTATTTGCTGTGTACGGTCCTAGAGGCACTGTGTCTGCCTCAAACACAGTGCTTCTGGGAATGGTTGCAAGTGCATAGACCCTTGTAAAATCCCTTTCCCCGGCTACTGTGGAACTCCCTCAGGCACAGCCCTGTTACCCAAGTTCTATGTGTGGTGACAGATTTAGACCTTCAGCTAGCATGGTAATAGACTCATTCTTCTGACCAGATTAACATCAGTACAATAACAACCCGTTATTTATAAAGAGCCTGGATCAGCCATAACACTATGCTTCGCTTCTGCATGGCCTGAATCCGTGAAAGCCAATGTGTGAGGCTTTCCCTGACCTTAGTAAGACTTCCACAAAACAGGAATGCAATGTGTTTTTCCCAAGTGGGGACTATCAAGAGATAACATTAATTATTGTTACTCATATCTTAAAAGCTTTAAGGCGAGACTTCCCTCACCCTTCCCCACCAAATTTTGGAATATTTTTTCCTCCTCCCCTGTTATCATAAGATTTGAATATATTTCATACGAATTTGTATTTCCCCTCATTTCTAGTAATACTTTATAACCGTGGCTACTGCCTGGCACTTTTTGGAGGAATCATGCTAGGCCCACAAGTTGCTCAACTTCCTGGAACTCAAGTAATCTGAGGATGGCGAAAAAAGTTCCTAAAATGTGCGGTTAATATTAATTATTAACTGCATTTTTTCCAACATGACTAATAATCTATTCAGCCAGCCTTGCATTCTTGCTCACCTAATCCAGACAATGACACTGCGTAATAATTCAAAGTGAATAGACTGTGCTTTATAGGTGATCAACACTTCACTGTTCCTAAGCCCCGTCAAATCATCATTTAGTTGTGCAGAAAAATGGCATTCCCTTTGCTAATTTCCTTTGGCTACGCATACCTCATAAAGCATGTATTAAAGTGCTCTGAAAGACATACAGGGTCTTCTCTGTCCTCACCAATTGTTATGGCCGTAACAATTTTTGGTCTGCACAACTTTGTTTAAAGACTTTTATAATGCTGCTGATTCCTTGTAGGGAGATGGGGTAGTGTTTTTTTAACAATAGATGGCAGAAATAGTGTGAATAGCCAGGTGAAATGGGCTGAATTTGCCAATCAGGGACTGTTGCAAGTCTAGCCAAGGATAGGGATAGAGTAGAAACACAGCTAAGTCTGAGAGGGGGTGCCCTGATTAACAAATTGCAAGATTTCTAAACCCAAGATTTCATACAATACATCTCTATCCTGATATAACACTGTCCTTGGGAGCCAAAAATCTTACCGCGTTATAGGTGAAACCGCGTTATATTGAACTAGCTTTGATCCACTGGAGTGCGCAGCCCTGCGCCCCCGGAGCACTGCTTTACCGCATCATATCCGAATCCGTGTTATATCGGGTCACGTTATATCAGGGTAGAGGTGTATTACTATTTCTGCAGTGCCAGGAGTGTGCATGGAACTTTACAGACAAACACACTGGGGCAAATTTAGATGTGCTGTATAGGGGGTGCAAGTTACACAACAGGTCAGTGGATGTAAGGGAATACAAGGGAAGCTAGAAACTTTCATTCTAAGGGATAGAAGAGGCTACAGGTCACATCACCCCCTATTCCCTCTAACTTTATCTCTGAATCTGGTTTATGGTTTTTGCCCAAAAGGGCTCAAAGTCTAATATCCCAGTACTGTGAGGGGCTGAATGCCTCATTCCAGGAGCTGCTCAGTGCCTTGTGGGATCAGTATCAGTTAGACCAGACACCATGTCAAGGGAAAGATGACAATTGACATGAATGTAAGACTGGGAGGGAGGTATATATAAACACTGTAAGATAGTGAAGTTATCTGCATTTTTACTGAATGTGGAACCATAGGGTTAGAAAGGCCTGAAAGGGTCATCTAGGCTAACCCCCTACCAAGATGCAGGATTTGTTGTGTCCAGCCTCCTTTTGAAAACCTGGTATGTGAGTTTCTTTATTAAAAGATAAATGTACTGTAGGGTGACTTGACACAAGAGGGGGAGGTGGGATGAGCGAAGAAAAGGTACACCTCTACCCCTATATAACGTGACCCGATATCACATGAATTCGGATATAACGCGGTAAAGCAGTGCTCTGGGCGGGGCTGCGCACTCCGGCAGGTCAAAGCGAGTTCGATATAACGCAGTTTCACCTATAATGAGGTAAGATTTTTTGGCTCCCAAGGACAGCTTTATATAGGGGTAGAGGTGTAGTTGAAAGGAGTAGGTTTTGAGGGGAGATTTGAAAGAGGAGAGGGAAATTACATGGTGTACAGGACAGTCAAATCACAATGCACAGCAAAATAATTCTTAGGATTTATTACCAACTTCCCATGCAGACAAAACACATGCTCACTGCATGCTCCTCAGCCTTACCTCTGCATTAGGACTCAATTACAATTGTCTCTCTGGCCTGAAAGAAGCAGGAAATTAAAACACCGAGGATGGGGTGGATATTGTCAATACTACACTCCCTTTTTGCTAATGTCATTGCCTCCTCATCAACAACCAGCCCCCTTCAAAGTCCATGTAGTGACTATTCCTCTCCTGGCTATAGCTGGGCCATCCAGCCCAACTTAATGCTTGGGGCTAAATGTTTCCACCTACTGAAGTTTTACTGCTTATTGTTTTCTCAAAAAGTAGTTGTCAATGGGGAATCATCATTGATTGGAGGGTGTTTCTAGTGGCATTCCTTAGTGATCGGTGGTAGGCCTGACACTATTCAGTATTTTCTTCAATGATCTGGATGGAAATGTAAAATCGCATACAGGCTATGTCTACACTTGGACGCTGGGATTCCCAGCTCGAGTAGAGATACTACACCAGCTCTCATCAAACTAGTGCACTAAATATCATACTGTTGCCGTGGTTGCATGGGCAGCAGTGAGTAGTGGCCTAATCAACGTTCCTATGGGGATCGGGGCGGTTTTGTTCCTGGGGCACCTAGCCCCTACTGTCACTCGCTCTTGCCTGTGTTACCGCAGCTACACTACTATTTTTAGCATGCTACCACAAGTATGTCTGCTTGAGCTGGGAATCAAACTTCCAGCTCCAAGTGTAGATGTAGCCACAGAGTGATCTGGACCACTTGAAAAGCTGTACCCGTTCCAACAAAATATGTTTTAATGCAGTCATATGCAAAGGTATACATCGAGGAGCAAGGAATGCAGGCCACACCTACAGAAGGGGGAACTTTATCCTGGAAAGCAAGGCATCTCAAAAGGATCTAGGGGTCATAGTGGATATGCACCTGAACATGAGCTCCTAGTGGGATGCTGTGGCCAAAAAGGCTAATGCAATCTTTGGATGTGTAAACAGGGGAGTAATGAGTAGGAGTAGGGAGGTGATTTTGTCTTTGTATATGGTATTGGTGAGACCAATACTGCATCCATTTCTGGTGTCCACCTTTTAAAAAGGATATTGAAAAATTGGCGAAGTTACAGAAAAGAGCCACAAAAATTATCTGGGGACTGGAGAAAATGCCTTGAGGAGAGAGACTTAGGGAACCGAATCTGTTTAGCTTGTCAAAAAGAAGATTGAGGGGTGACTTGATTACAGTGTGTAAGTACCACCTTGGGGAGAAAATACAGGGTACTAAAGGGCTCTTTAATCTAGCAGAGAAACGCATAACAAGAACTAATGGCTGGAAATTGAAGCCAGACAAACTCAAATTAGAAATAAGGCACAATTTTTTAACAGAGGGTGATTAATCATTGGAACAAGCTATGCGGGAAGTGGAGAATTCTCCATCTCTTGGTGTCTTCAAGACCAGATGCCTTTCTGGAAAATATGCTTTAGCTAAATACAAGTTACTGGGCTCAATACAGGGATAAATGAGAGAAATTTAATGGTCTATGATATGCAGGAGGTCAGACTAGATGATCTAAAGATCCTTTCTGGGCTTAAACTTTATGAATGTATTCATCATTTTTTTTGATACACAATGAAATATTGGGTTTAGATGTACTTTTGTCACCACACACAACTAAATGCAGACCCTAGTTCTTGCCAAGTCCTTACACTATGTCTGTGAAAGAGATGCATCTCTCCCTGGTACTTAGAACACCTCATTAAATCAACATAAAATACATTTGGGTAGGGAAAGAAAAGACTGTAACTTTAAGATGCTGTCTACTTGAATTAGTCATTGTTACATTAGACTGAATCAACAGAATTTTTTTAAGTTTAATATTTTGATTCATGTTATTTATTGCATAAAATGAACTAAAACTAAGCAAACCAATCCTAGTTATTCATAGGGAAATGTCAATAATTTTTAACCAAATGAACATTTATAAGAATAAAAGGCCATTCAACAAACCTACTGGGCCACCAAGGATAGGGTTGCCTTCGGGGCCGGCTCTAGGATTTTTGCTGCCCAAAGCAAAAACAATTTTGGCCGCCCCCCCCCCCATTTAATTACCCCACCCCCAGCCCCGCCTCAACTCCGCCCCTTCCCCAAATCCCCAGCCCTGCCTCCTCCCCCCCAGGCTCTCAAGCCTAGGAGGGAGGGAGGAGGAGAAGCGGAGCCGCGCTTCTCCCAGGTTTGAGAGCCTGGGAGGGAGGGGGAGACTCCGAGTGGCCATGGCGTGGGCGCCGCTTCTCCCCCTCCCTCCCAGGCTCTCAAGCCTGGGACGGAGGGGAAGCAGCGGCGCGCGAAACGGCCGCTCGGGATCTCCCCCTCCCTCCCAGGTTTGAGAGCCTGGGAGGGAGGGGGAGATCCCGAGCCGCTGCGGCGCGCAAAACAGCTGATTCGTGCGCCGCTGCTCCCCCTCCCTCCCAGGTTTGAGAGCCTGGGAGGGAGGGGGAGCAGCGGCACGCGAGTGGCAGCAGCGGAGGTGAGCTAGGGCGTCCGGGGCACATTTTTAGGGGCGGCATTCTGGCGCCGGCCATGCCACCCCTAAAAATGTGCCGTCCCAAGCACCAACTTGTTTTGCTGGTGTCTAGAGCTGGCCCTGGTTGCCTTGCTCCTTTCTGAGGATAAGCTGTTCACTACAAGACAGCACAACTTTATTTCTTGCCTTGTAGTTTATTTTCTCTTATAGTGCTTTTATGGTGGGACTTTATTGGCAGCTTTTGAAAATCCAAGTAAATTATGTCCTCTGGGTAACTTTTTCCTAGTGTTCTATTAACTTAAGAAAGAAAGTTATAGGGAGACAATTTTCTTGTACAGAAACAGTGTTTTTATATCTCTCTCGATATAAAAGGTGTGTATGTAATTTTTCTTAAATAACAGAGAAATGCACCTTCTAAAAACAAACATTAGATTAAGCAATATTCATTTCTAAGTGAATCAAAAGTCCTATAAAGAACTGTAATAATAATAATAACAATAATAATACAATGGTATATATTACCATATATCACATTTCTGTATATCAAAGTTAAACTCTTATGGTTCCTATGTTGATTTAAAAATTTCTGGGTGATCTCTGGATTGATAAATACTAAATTCTAATGGGATACTTTCAAGCATAAACTTTATCCATTTGAACAGTGAAAGTATGTATTCCTTTGTTCAATATCTCATTGCTTGGAATTTGACCCTATATGGTTATACTGTACTTAGCTAAGTATAACTCCATTCTGTCTTAAATTAGATTCAAACAGTTGCCTGGTACAAAGGTGACTGTCACCAGACAGTAACTACCAGGATCACCTGTGGCTCTTAAAAAATAATAATAATAAATAGGCATCTCAGTGGTGATATCCTAATCTATGGACCTGATCCTGTGACATGCTGAGTATCCTCTACTCTCTCTGAAGAAAATCAGAGTTAAAGAATTGTTAACTCCTCAGAAGCTCACTGGATTGTGTCTTCCAGGAATAGTTGCTCTGTTTAGATATAGATTACGTTATGGAGCTTTGTCAATAACTCAGCCATTTCACTCCTTATTTCCTTTAGGAGTCTCAGATGAATATCACTGGTCTCTGCCTATCTTAGATTTTTCAGTAGTAGCCCATCTCTGTCAGGTTTAAAACATATCCTGTTGTTTACGGACAAGTTATGTGCTTGGTGCAGGAACTACTACGTAAAAATGTATGGCCTATGTTTTGCAAGAGGTCAAATTAGGTTATTGTATTGGCAATTTAAATTGTAAGTGCAAATCTACAGGTATCTAAGTATAATCAGTTATTTACTGCATTTGAATTTCTCAAGTTACTCCAAAATTTCCAATGTAGAAACTTTAATTTCTGTTGAGTCCTTTTAATGTCTTCCCACAAAAAGTCCCCCATTATCCATAGGAAATAACCATGTAAAAAATAACTGGTCTGACACATAAAAAAGGTGATCAAGACACTGGTTCAGGAAAATATCCCTATTCAGGAAAGCACTTAAACCCATGCTTAACTGCAAGCACTTGCTTAGGGGTTAAGCACATGGTTAAGTGCTTTTCTGATTCAGAGTCTAATTGCCTTTCCTCTCTTGTGGTGGTCAGGAGGATTCACAGTTACACATACATATTCTTTCTGCTGATGTTGATGACTTTTAATTTCATTAAAATAATTTGCAAAGGAACATCGAATGCCAGATTTTCATCTGGTGTAAACCAGACTAGCTGCCTGCAGCTATGTCAATAGACACCATTGGACACTCTGGCCCATCATATGTGCATGAAGCTGAATGGCTTATCACAGCCTAGCAATGCAGGTGAATATGGTTCCCTCTTGAGGAGCCCTCTGAAGGTGGTATAGATTAGATCACAAGGATCCTAAAGCTCAGCAAGGGATGTAAAAGTTGAAACAAAAAAAAATTCACCTCACTAGTGCTGGTCAAAATATGAAGAAAATTTTTCAATTCACTAGCCACCTATGAAAAGGATAAAGAAATGTTTAAGAATAGGGAAGGAAGGGTTAAATAGCTACTGTCATTAATGAAACATTCCATTTTAGTAGAATATTGAGATGGGTGTATCTAGCATATTAAACAGCAGGACAAATGTATTCTGCTTGGAGACACCTGAAAAGTTTTGTTGCATTCAAGCAATTAAAAATAAATGTGATGCTGCACAATATAGCTTCATTCTGGGGCAAACCATCAGAGAGATCCAGGATCATCTCGATTGGGGCTGGATGAAGTGTCTAAGAAAATTCATACTCTGTTTATAGGTGCACTGTCTGCTGTACAAACTAGACCCAGTGGGTAATAGTTCCATGATTCTGTTTAGAATCTCAGAATTTACTGGCCTCTTACAGTTTCCTTGAGATAATGCAGGCATTTTTGCCTTGGTGTTTGGTAATATAATGTATTTATGTAGCAAGGCGATGTGCTGACCTAATGGCCATGAAACATTGGGAGTGTAAGGGAAAAAAGAGAATTGCATCTTAGGGTATGCGTACACTGCAATTAGATACCTGTGACTGGCCCATGCCAGCTGAGTTGGGCTTACAGGGCTGTTTAATTGTAGTGTAGGTGGTCGTGCTCAGGCTGCAGCCCAAGCTCTGGGACTCTCCCACCTTACAGGCTACACTTGTGGCTACAGTTCAATTTTTAGTGTGTTGGCTCAGATGAGCGCTAGCATGAGTATGGGTACCAGACTTGTGAATCACACCCTTGCCTCACGGTGTAGATGACGTCTTTGAGTACTTTATTCCTTGAGTAGTCTCATTGAAATGCAATTCTTGGATGTGTAAATAGGGGACTCTTGGATCAGAAAAGAGATATTATTTTACCTTTGTACTTGGCACTTTTGCGACTGTTGCTGGAATAATGTGTCCAGTTCTGGTGTTCACCATTCAAGAAGAATGTTGAAAAACTGGAGAGGTGTCAGAGAAGACCCAAGAGAATGATTAAAGGATTAGAAAACATGCCTTATTGTGATAGAGTCAAGGAGTTCAATCTATTTAGTATAGTAAGATGAGGCCCTGAAACATAAACTCTTATGTCAGAGGCCCAGTCTGAAGCCTGAAGCCTGAACCAAAGTACTTCCAGGCATTGCTAAACAAAAGCTGGGCTGTGAGCCAGAGGCAGGCCCCACTCACAGAAGTTGGCGAGAAGAGGGTTGCTAGAAGCAGGTGCATTCACACATAAGTGCTAATAAGAGGAACTTGTGCCAAGATGACATCAAGACACTCCACAGAGATAACAAGGAACAAGCAGGTGCATCTTAAAGACAGGGTCAAAAGGACAGCATGATGGATAGATCTGTTTGAAACAACATGATCAAAGGAGGTGACAGCACCCTAATGAGTCAAGGGGCTGTACCTCAATACGTCAGTAGGCATGAGTAATCTGCCCTGAAACTGTATAAAAGTAGATCCCAGAGTGCACATCTTTGTCTGGCCTAGGGGGCAGTGGAAAGTCCCACCACTGACTGAGCCGGTCCATTGCCAGGGGGCACAAATTTGTAGTATGTCTTGTAGAGTCTATAGGAAACTATTACTGTGCTTCGTTTGACGATAAACCTGGCTCGGGTGCCTTTGTACCTTACTAGAGTCTGTGGTCTTTGGGGGTTCTCTCGGGGTCTGCTATCTGCGCAGAACTGGGGCAGCACACAGAGGGAACACGCACGCAGCCGACTGTTATCATCGAACAGAGCAGAGCACCACACCGGTAGCTACTGACAACATATATCTTAACAAAGCGAGGTTTAAGGAGTGATTTTATTAGTCTACAAGTATCTATATGGAGAATAAATACTTGATAATGGGCTATTCAATCTGGCAGAGAAAGGTATAACACAATCCAGTGGCTGGAAGTTGAAGCAAGACAAATTTAGACTGGAATGCAGGTGTGAATTTTTAAGTGAGAGTAATTAACCATTGGAACAATTTACCAAAGCATCAAGAATTCTCTGAAAACATCTGCTCAATGTGCAGCAGCAGCCAAAAAAGCTAACAGACTGTTAGGCCCCATTAGGACAGGGATAGATAATAAGGAAGAAAATATCAAATTGCTACTATATAAATCCACGGTACGCCCACACCTTGAATGCTGTGTGCAGTTCTGGTCACCTCATCTCAAAAAAGAGATATTAGAATTGGAAAAATTACAGAGAAGGGCAACAAAAATGATTAGGGTATGGAACAGCTTCCATATGAGGAGAGATTAAAAAGACTGGGACTGTTCACATAGTAAAGAGATGACTAAGAGGAGATATGATAGAGGTCTGTAAAATCATGAATGGTGTGGAGAAAGTGAATTAGGAAGTTATTTATTCCTTCACATAACACAAGAACCAGGGGTTACCCAATGAAATTAATAGTCAGCAGGTTTAAAACAAACAAAAGTAAGTACTTCTTCACACAAAGCATAGTCAACCTATGGAACTCATTGCCAGAGAATGTTGTGAAAGCCAAAGGATAACTAGGTTAAAAAAAGGATTAGATAAGTTAATGGAGGATAGGTCTGTCAATGACTAGATGGTTAGGGATGCAGCCCCATGCACTGGGTGTCCCTAACCCTCCAATGGCCAAAATTTGGGACTGGATGACAAGGGCTAGATCATTCGATAAATTGCCCTGATCTGTTCATTCCCTCTGAGCACCTGGCCCTGGCCACTCTTAGAAGACTGGATACTGGACTAGCTGGATCGTTGGTCTGACCATGTATGGTCATTGTTATGTGGTTAAATTCTCCATCACTGACAATTTTTAAATCAAGATTGGATGTTTTTCTAAAAGATCTGTTCTAGGAATTATTTTGGGAAGGTCTATGGCCTGTGCTACACAAGAGGTCAGGCTCGATGATCACAATGGTCCCTTCTGACCTTAGTATCTATGAGTCTATGGACTCAATGGGACTACATGAGGAATAAGTGCATCTCAGTTTGATGAAGGTGATCAGAATCTGGCCCTCAACTCTGGGTTTCCAGGGTTTAGAACTTTATTTTTTTAAAACTCTCAATTAGAGCCGAGTGAATAATGGATTTTTTTTGTTTGGGATGGGAGGGTGGAGGGGGGGCGCGGAGAGCAGAACCAAACAATCTGAAAAAATTCCGGTACAATTTGAACCAAAGTCTTTTGTTTCTCAGTTTTTTTGTGAAAGTGAAAACATACGCAGAGACATACACAATCATTTTGAGGTGACTTAAAACATTTGAAGTTGACTCAAAATTTAATCTTTGTGTTTTTGGTTTGACTCAATGAATTTTTTTAGTGTTCATTTTGAATTGGCCTTTAGGGTGTTTTTCACCTTTTTTTTTTAAAAAATTGGCCAAAAGTCAATTGGAAATACCATTTCAAATTGAAAAGTCAAAACATTTCAACATTTTCTAAATGAAATGTTTTGAAACAAAACAGCTGAATTTAAATATTTCAAAATAGTTGAAATGAAAAGTTTTGACACTTTCAAAAAGAAATTCAGCCAAAACCTTTCGCTGAATTTGACCCTAATTTGACTAATAATTTTGTTATCTGAAATATGCTTTTTTCAACAACAAAAGAATACTTTTTGAAAAAAATTCACCCAGCTCTCTTCTCAACCCCCCGATATGTACCTGTAACCTTGACTTTTGCTTAAAGTTTTTTGTGTGGGGAATATACTCTGAATTATCTCTGTATTTACACATTCTTTCAGATCTGAAGAATTAAACCTTCCTTCTCTCAGATCAAATTGTTATTCAGTGTTGGTGACCCCAACCCTACAATCCAGGTGTGCATGTGTTGGGACATAAATAATATCCCCTTTGGGAGACAGCTGCCTATCCAAACTTGGATGCATGAATGCCTGGATATGTCAAATCTCTTCAAGTTTCAAATCATGATAATTTAAGGGGGAAAAACTTGCTTAACAAATTCCTTTAAATCAAGCATCATATCTGGCTAGTGGGCAGACATGAGATATTTGGAAATGGCATAGATATTACTGTCTCACCCCTTAGGAAATGTTAGCAGCATATTGAGAGAATTATGTTTAAAAATACACATTAATAAGTGAAAGACAGTAGCTATAACAGTCAGTATGGCTCAGTAATTAAGGCCCTGCTTCAGCAAAGCACACAAGCACATGCTTAAATGTAAATATGCGAGTAAGCCCATTGGTTTCCCCGGGACTACATATGTGCTTAAACTTTAGCATGTGCTTAAGTGCTTTGCTGAAGCAGGGCCCGAGAGGAAATATTTGGGTGCATGAAGATCTGGTTTGATTAAACTGACCTATACCCATTACTTTTCTACTTTCATGTTGTTGTAGTTAATCGTGTAACTAGATTATGGAATGTATTCCTATTAACACGAAAGATCATGTAAAATAGGGCCAATTTTTCAAAAACTCATGTGTGGGCTCCATGTGCTGCCACCATGCAGCCACCTCTGAAGTGGAATGTGGCAGCACTACAGTACTAAATGGAATGTTTTAGGAAGTGAAATAGGGAAAAAATGAAGAAAACATCCATCTAAAACCACAGGAGGAATCGGGAGAGCTGTTCTTCCAAAGCTCTGTTTCCACTTGGAATATTTAACACACACATTTAAAGAGTGAGTAAAGCTTGACAAATATTTTCCTACAATGACAAAATATAAAAAATAAGAAACAATAGAGTGATGTATGGGGAGATCATATTAAAAAACATGAAAGGGAAGAACAGATCTGTGATTGCCAGGTCCTGATATTTTTCACCATAGCTTTCTCTCTGGGAGACAGGACTGGCAACAGAATGGAATGGAGGGTGTGTGACCCTCAGGATATCTCTACATGGGGAAGTTATCCCAGAGTAAGGTAGGCTGTGGGTTTAAAGCAAAATGGTTATTATGGAACAAGTGTGTCCACCTGGGGAGCTAAATTTTCCTGTGTAGACAAGCCCTCAGTTTTATGGCTCATATAGAGCTGCAGGAATAATAGTCTTTTCCCACAGCTCTCAGGGTATATCTGCACAACAAGCGTTACAGCGGCACAGCTGTAGTGATGCAACTATGCTGCTATAGCATAGATACTGGTTATAGTGATGGAAGGGTTTTTTCCATCATTGTAGTAAATCCACCCCCTGGAGAGGCGGTAGCTATGATTCTTATGTCGATCTAGGTGCAAATACTGCAGGGGTTAAGAGAACCTAACTACGTTGCAAAGGGCGTGACATTTTTCACAGCCCTGAGTGATGTAGCTAGGTCAACCTAAATTTTAGGTGTAGAATAGGCCAAAGTCTGACCAGACAATAGGCATCACCATCAGGATGGCTATTGCCCCAGCCCCTGGCCATGTGCCCACATTCTACAGTTTGTAAAGGCAGAGAGGTTGCAATTTGCATGGTAAGTTCCACTGCTCTCAGAGAGGAACATTTTGCATATAGTTGTTCTTAGACTCTTCCACAATTCTCCACATCCTCTTTGTTGCATGGACCTGAGCTCAGAGATTAGTGGCTGTGCTGGGTAGAGAGGCAGCTACTTGGTGGTGGTAGGGGGGTGATATTATCATATAGCTGCTTATGCTATTGGTATAATTAATTCAGCCCCATTTCTGTGGATTTGTCGCAATTTGTCTCCTCTGCAGAGAAGAGTTCTGTATGCCCTGTAATGTAACCAAGGGAGTTTTTGGTTTATATTCTTAAAGCAATAAAATTAGTCTGCAATGTTTAATTTAGGAAATCACTTTGCCCTATGTAGATTCTCAGAGCCTGGACTTCTCAGGTTATTTTCCAACCACGGTGTTGACTGCAGAGCAGTTTGAAGGGAAGATGCATTCCATCTTTAGGAAAAATCAGTAGCTTTAATGTGCAGCCTGAACTGGACAAAGCAAAGGCAGGTGCTCTGGTTGGAGGCAGGCGGTGGGGAGGAGAATGGGGTGTAAGGAGATGATGATTTACACTCAGAAAGGTTAAACACTTTTCTCCAGACTTAGGAATGTTCTATTTTGTTTTTAGTAATAGACTTCTGCGGGGGAAAATGTGTGGTGCAAGAGGATTGTTTCCCCAGGCATGTTATTATGAAAAACATGCCTGTTTTGTCTCTCCAAAATTTTCGTAACAAAACTAAAAATATTTTGCCGGGTTTTCGGGAACTCTGCTTTCCACACTTGCTCTCTTTTTATGGCCTTTTCTCATTGCTTAAGTATTTCATGCTGCCTTCTATTTTCCAGCAATTGTAAGTAGCCATGTAAGTAAAGGAAGCAGTGGCCAAAGTAACATTAGCTTCTCCTCTTCATAAAATTGCTTGTGCCCTTATTTACATGTGTTTGGCTGCCTGTGGTGAATGCCTGACTGTTATTGCGTCTTTCTTCTAAGCATGTGGATTTTATTTTTTTTAAATGTAAACAGTAAAACCATAACTTTCTCCATAAGTAGGGTACCTATTAATTTGTATATATAAATTAGAAAAATAAAAAATATAAGTCACTGTCTCTCTAATAGTCTACTCTAGACTGACATAATAAGAAAAATGACATAAAACTCTGGCCTCTGATGTACACACCCATTTAACCTACTCCATTAGGAAAGGCTGGATTGGCTTTGCAGCATGTTCTGATTATTGGTCTATTTAGGTTCTTTCATGGATGCCATGTATTATCTGCATGCAAATGCAGACTCTGTTGAACCAAAGGGAGAAAGCAAGTTACAAAGTTGAGGGACCTTCACACAAAGCACCATGTAAACAGCTCCCAGAAGTGCAAACTGAGGGACTGTCAATTTTAACACCTCAGCATCTCTACCTTGTTGGGCTTATTTGATGGCCAAACTTCTGGAGTCTCTGGCTCAGCACCTGTCATTGGCAGGATTGATGCCACGGCACAGATTTTGTTGAGGTTATTGGCACAACAGTTCTAATTTTCTGGGCTAATGCGAAAGCAAAGGTCTGTACCATGTCACAGGCTCAGGAGGAGAGGAATAATTGCCAGCAGGTCTCGATGCTTCACATCAAAGCTGGGGAATACTCCATTATATAATGAAGAGTATAATTTGTATTCACAATGGCTGTGGCATTATTCAACCAGAATAGAAGCAATCCTTTCCTACTGGCCAAACGAGAATTTCTCACTGAGAAAAAAGGGGATTTACCAAAGGTCCCATAGGTAAGATCCGTTTTCCCATCTGCTCTATGAAGTCATCATTTCAGGAAACCCCAGGCCCACTTGCTCTGCTTTTTAGTTGACCCGTGTCACTTGCCCTACAGCATCCGACCAGGATCTATCAACATGAGTAATTTAAAAAAGCAAACATACGTAGTCAAAGATATTCTAAAAACAGTACCATAGGAAGGCTCCCTAGGCTAGGAAAAAATCTCTCACCACCATCATTTGGTTTAGATGCAGCCAATACACCTAAAGACATATACAATAAAAAGATATGTCCCGATTTAGTCATTTTCAGCTGTGCAAAGTATGGTAGTGTTTGTACACACTTGTTACTAATTGTGTAGCTGTTAATGACGACAATTGGGAGAAGATAGGGAAGCATCCCACAAAAATCCCCATGCTCCCACCCCTTGGCAAATAGTGGTATGGACCTAATGGAAATGTTCTCATGGCTGGAGAGCAGATGAGACTTAAGGCTGTGTTGAAAATGTTTGTGAAATTTTCTACTACCACCAAATATTTGTATTTTTATTACATTTTCCCCCAAACTGTATTTTGGCTACAAGCAACACGCAAAACAAGAAAACAGCATTGCTGAAGAATGACCTAAATTTCTGGTTCCAAATCGTTCCGTATCAGCACAAAACCTCTGTAAAAACAGAACCAATTTTGAATTTGCGATGAATTGCAGAAGTAGTCACATTTCATGGTTTTTAACATTTTCAAACTCCTCTTTTGAAAAGGGTGCCAGGAGAGAAAGTGGACAGATTGGAAAAGCACGAACTATATACCCTGTAGTGCCTGCTCCACTCCATACTTTCCAGGAGCACAATATCTACTTCCTTTCCCCTCCTGTCCTGCATTTTATGCTGATGTTCAAGGGGTATCTTACCTTAAAATAAGCTTCTGTGTGACACCAGATGTAGCAGGTTCATTCACTGGCAAAAGAGAACTAAATTCCTCTCCATTAATACAACTCCTGCTTTACACCAGTGTTACTGAAAAGACTTTGGCCCAGAATCTCCAGAGTAGTACATATCCTACAGCATAGCTACTGGGGAGGGAAAGTGGTAGAAAATGAAGAAAAGGGAATCTCTTACCTTGTGATGTGGAAAAAAAATTGATTTACACGTTGTGTTTTTAATTAGATCAGCCTGAGGCCCATTTATTGATTACATGCGCACAGGGGAGAACCGTTACTGAAATGGCCTCCTCGAAGCTGGTTACAAACTGGCTTATAAAGCTTAAAACCACAAACTTAGTACGTAAGTTACATATATTATTACATACATTTTTAAAATTATTTTTTATTAAAATTCTGCAAGGTTAATGCTGATTGGAGCAAAAGCAATTTTTTATATTAGGCCTTTTTTTGTTATTGTCTGTCTGTCTTTTGTGGTTAGATGTTGACAGTAGGGGATATTACAAATTTGTTTTTTGCCGAGGCACTGTTAGGTACTTTTTACTGTCTCCTTCGTGCCCTTCCCCCCCGTTCCCCCGTTGGGCCGACCTTGGCAGCTTGACATAAGTTCTGGGCTTGCAAGGTTTTGGGTAACATTGAATTTTCTCTTACACTTGGTACCAAGTAATCCAGGGAAACTTGGTCTCCAGAATATTCTCTATTATAGAAAAAACAAAATACTGAATAATAATTTGCAGGGAGAATTTAAGTTGGCACACTTAAAAAGTTTCTTCTGGTTGCACAGATATTACAGATTGTATACAGTTATAAGCAGGAATGCCAAGAACCAATATTATATATAAAACTGGAAGGAACTTTTTGAGTGGACCAGCTTCAGGTAGAAAATTGCATCGAAATTGGAATTGGCTATACATCAGGGTTAACATATATTCTTAAAAACAGTACCATGGAGTATGTAATAACAGGATATGATCAGAATCTCAGTTCAGACATTTCACCTGATAGTAGATATTTTCAGTGTCCACTAGCATCATGTTCAGGCATTGATTATTAGTGATAAGTAGTTAAAATTAGATGTTTGTGGTTCATTTGGGTTAGGTATTAAGGCAGCAATGTGAACAGCTCATTGGTGGAGTAGCTTTTGTTGAGAAACAGCTCCGCGTAATAACATGATCTCAGCAGTGTGTTTATCTGAGCCAGTAAGAGAAAGAGGGTCTTATTCCATTCAAGAAAAATCTGAATGGAAAGAATGACATTTAGAACTTCCTTTCCAAGTCTGCACAAATGAAATATAGCATCTTGATTTCTTACACCTGGTATTTCTCAAATCGTAGCAAATAGTTGTTGGGATTATAGTACATACCACGTTGACTCAGGTGGAATATCAGATCCATCCAAAAATGACATCGCTTTTCCCATGGGCCAGAGAAATATCTTCTTTGAATAGTACATAGCAAAAGAAATCCTGGCAACCGTAAGGGGTTCCTGTCCTTATACTAGTTGTCTTGTTAATGTTCTCTTCACTTCCAATGACTTAACTTGTCTGATGTACTTGCACCTCTCTCCCGCCCCTCCCCCTCATCATCCTCTCTTTTGCTAGCAACAAATCCACTCTTTAGAATTGCTAAGGTAGATCCGCAATCTTGGGGATGTGCCTGTGCCCTTGGCGCTGAGCCAGCAACCCCTAGAACAGGGGGTTGCAACGTTTTCCATATTATGGACCACATTGTTATACAGAGAGATACCATCTCCCCTCCCAGTCTCCCATCACACTCTGGGCATGACAGCCTTTGTTATGTCACTGGCTGAGCACCTCTAGCTGATTGGTCTGATGGCCAGGCATAGGAGACGCTGAGGTTACTGGCTCAGGACCTGAGTTCACTAACGTGGGTCTGTAGTACCTAGCAGAGTAGCTTACATGGAAAAATACTGGGAAAGTATTCATGTTTTTAACTGTTTTAATGAAATATGTGCTTTGTCTCTTAAGATAGTGTGTGTGTGTCAGGTGGAAGAACAGTTTCCCTTTCCCATCTGTACTTTCTCTCTCCCCACGTTCCTCATCTCTCTCCCCTGGACACGCTTCTCTCCTGCATAATCTTCTCTCACTAGAGGCATCAGTCCCTGAGGGTGCCTCATACTTCTTCAATTCCTCCCCTTTTGTGGGATCAGCCCCTAGCAGAGGCAGCTTCTTTGTAATGAAGACTCAAGATACATGTAAAAGGAATTGGAAATGAGGAGGTAGCACCATATGAGCAGCCAGTTCTCCTCAGAGCACCAGCAAGTGCTTTGGGCACCACAGTTTGAGGACTGCTGCCCTAGAAAGCAGTGACTATTGGGTCTGTGAATATGCTCCTGTGGATCTTAACATTAAGAATACAGTTACATTAAAGACCAGGGCTTCTTCAACCTTGTTCAAAGTCTTAGGTTGATCTTCAAGCCCATCAAAGAACAACAGCTAGCCTACCTCTCGCTCTGTGACCCTGGCCTCCATGAACCTGGGCAGGAAGAAGCAGAGAATCAGGTCCGCTGTAGAACACTCCTATACATTAGTAACATTTTGGAAGGTGCTAGGGTAGTATGATAAATACTGTATAAGAACTTTAGAATAGAAACTGTGATGGCACCGCTGTGATGGCATATTTAGGGTTGTGGTCTGTTTTGCATTTAAGGCAATCTCTTTGTTTTTTATGAAAAGCACAGTGGACCAGATCTTCACCCGGTGTAAATCAGTGGAGTTCTACTAAAGTAATTGGAACTATGCCAGTTTACACCAGCTGAGAATCTGAATTATTAAGGTCCAAATTTTCATAATTGTTTGCATGTGCAAATATATGTGCTTGCACTCTGTGATTTAAAAAACAATTACAGTAATCAAATGTGCACATGCCCATTTAGACATCTAACTGCCCAGTCTAAATGTTAATTTTTAGTTTTCAGTTGCACACAATGATTGGCTTTTTCTGAACAGTCTCTGGATTGCCCAGTGGGACTTGTTCATATATTTTACATTTAAGAAAGTCAAGGTATTTTTAAAAAAACCTGAACTACTTTCTCTTAAGAGGGCATCTAGGGTTTAGACAGAATCAGTCACTTCCTAACTGAATTCCAATGTTCAGCTTCAGCATAACGTTAATTGAATCATTGAACTGCAGTTCACTCACCAACAGATTTTTTTTTATAGGCCCATATACTATCAGCCCTAAGGCTGTGGGATTCTGCACTGATGTGATACTTGCACTCCTGTCATAAAATAGTGTTTGCTGAAGTGAAACACATTGTGCTGGGTCATGTAAAGCGGAAGCTTTTATTTTCTTCAGAGACAATGAGATCTGGAATCCCAGCCTCTTGCATTATTGTGAGAAGAGACTCATCTGGGGAAAGCAGAGAAGTTTGTGAGTGTCAAATGTATTAGAGCATAAGCTTTCGTGGGCTACAGCCCACTTCTTCGGATGCATAGAATGGAACATATATTGAGGATATATATATACACACATACGGAGAGGATGAACAGGTGGGAGTTGTCTTACCAACTCTGAGAGGTTGCTGTATACACAAAACCTAAAACGCAAGGAAATGAAAAAAAGCCTAGTAACAGTACACACCCTCTATTCCCTCACCAAGAGACATGCACATAACCATTCACTTATCTATTAATCTACAGATATGCTCTTGGAATGTTTTCAGAGAAGTTCTACAGCCTGTATTATACAGGAGGTCAGGCTCGGTGGTCACAGTGGTCCCTTCTGTCCTTGGAATCTATGAATCTATGAAGACCATTAACATAAGCACTACACACCACAGAGAATGCACCACAACTTTAACTCCACCCCAGCCTTCCAGTACCCTCTGCCTCAAACCTGAACATGTGTAGTTTCATAGAATTGGGTAGAATGAAGAGTGTGTGTGTGCATGTGGTGGGGGAAGAGTCTGTTCTGTTTGTGTGGGTGGAATTGGGCAAGGGATGAAGAAAGACTAGCAGTGGGGCAGAATTAAGGTTGTGATGCATTCCCTATTGTGTGGTGGTCTCTTAGTTGTTATGTATATGTGGTTGGGGGAGTAGAGGGTATGTTAGGTTGGTAGCCTTAACGTTTTAGTTTCTTGCTTTTTAAGTTTTGTGTTAGGTGTAGAACCACCTTAACTGACGAAATGCAGGGCTTTTTGTGGATTAATTTCCAAGATGTTTTAAATAGGATCTTCCAGAAAGCAATGGAGCTCCTTGCGATGGGGTATACAAACCCCACACTGGGACGGAAGGGGTTAAAAAACTATACTGGGTCCTTCTAGCCCCACCCTTCCAACCCTGCAGAGCATACTCCAACTGGAGACAGGGTTGAAAAGGAAGCAACCCAGCTCAAAAGGGGGAGGATGGGGAGGAGTGCAGACCTACCCTGCAGGCTCCTGTGAAAGGAATCAGAGACACCTCCCTGAGACACCAAGGACTGTATGCTGAGCCTGGTTGGGGCAGATGGTTTGGTTTCCCTTTTATATTTTCTGTCTCCTTATCTGGGACTGGAAATGGAGAGAGCAGTGATAGGAAGCGACCCAGGGAGGGTAATGCAGAGGGTCCACAACTCTCCCCAGGGTCAAGGCTGCTGACCCTCCTAGGGCCTGGGTCAGAGCCCAGTGGAGTTTGGGGACCCAGGCTCACATACCACTATCTCCCTTCCCGTTGGCTGAGTGGATGCCAACTACTCAGTCACCCATCCCACCAAGGACCCAACTACAGTCCTAAATCAGCTAGGCTCTTTGATGAACATCCTATTGTTCATGAAAGGAGATATTGCTATGTTGAAAATCCTGCTCTTCATTAAATTGATCAGTTGGTTCATGGCTTCCCAGGTTAGGTGAACAGTAGAATGGGTTGAAATTCTTTTAACAAAATTTTCTTTGATGAAAAATGGCCCATTTTCCCCCCAAAATGAAAAATTTCACACAGATGATTAGGTTTTATGCGAAGTAGCCTATATTTTTTGAAGATCTCTGATACAACACATATGCCACTTAACTCACTGACTCATCCATGCACCATACTATTCCTTGCTTCTGGATGCAGAGAGAATTCCTGGTGGCAGATGTCAAAGGACAGTTTTATATCCCTCTTCTAATCCATTTAAAAAGGCTTCTGCATACCACACTGCAGAAAGGAAGTAGCTGATGGAGAAAATTGTTTCAGTTCGTCAACTGTGACACATAAAATTCAGGTATGACAAGTAACTGTATATTTTTTCTTTCTGGTAATTAAAATATTTGTTACATAACTCCAGTGAGACCACTACCCTCTCACTATTTACTGACTTTTAACCTTCCACAGTTTGTAGTTTTTAAGCTAGAGGGACCTGAAAAATCATGAGACTCAGAATGTGACTTTTCAGCTAATGTGTATTTGATTAGAACTTGGAAACGAATTAACCAATTTTCTTGAAACACCTCAGAAAATTAAAGCTTTACTGAAGATTATGTGCTGAAAATTTGAGGCAGCAAGATAAATCTTGAATTTCTTACTGAGTTTTTATTTATTGGCCAAAAACTAACACAGAGTTTAGGTTGCCTGGTGGTACCCGGTGCCCTTCCATAATGTTTTCAGCTACACATACAACCTCTGAAAAGATGGACATACAGAGCTAAGGTACATGACACCCTTGCAATGCAACCTTAACTTTGCCCTGTTCCCCTCCACTCCTGAATCTGCATCCTCCCTACCCCCATACCTCCTGCGCTGCTCCTACACCCCGATACATTCCCCCTCTCTGCTCAACCCTCCCCCCATCAGACCCTAGTTTTGCACCAAAAGAGTTATAAGAATCTGGAACTGTAATAAGCAACTCATATAAGGGGGACTGTGTATCAGGAACCCCTTGACCAAATGCCTCTGCAAATTGCTTTCCTTTGATCTACTCTGTTCATTTATTCAGGATGATTACATAATGCCAACTGCTTATTTGGTCATTCAACTTCCCTCTATTTAAGTAATGCTAATTTCCTTGACAAGACTAATGTAAAATCAGCATCTATATGTGGATTATTGAGCACTTTACATTTTTGCTCTTAAACCTGAAATTTTGGTCTCTGGGCAAAACTTCCAAAGAGAATGCCTGAAGAATACAAGGAACGCACATGACACATTCTCTGAAAGTGAATCCCACGGGTAGGGATCAAACTCACATGGCATATGTCCAGTTCCAATTCCATGGCCACACTATGATATGATACCTTGAGTCACCCAGCTCCTGTGATGGTGGGCTGAATGGAAATCCTTTGACTCTTAAGAGACCCTTAAAACAACACACAGCAAAATATGAACTAATTCCACAGACTCTTGTAACCTGATGCTTTAGTGGTTAATCATTATTGTTGGTTGCCAATTAATACCAATTTAAAGAGCTTAGGTTTAAGTTCCAGGATCAGACACAACAGTATTAAAATTAACAAATCCAGTATTTGGTGGGAAATCTGGTATGTACAGCAAAGACACTCACACTGAGGGCAAAGCAAAGCCTTAGCCACTTTCATTAGCACAATCAGCAGAGACCAGTCTCCTCCAAACCACATAAACCCTACTCACACTGGGCAAATGCATTTCTTTGAGAGAAGGAGAGAGTGAAAGATGATGCGTCTTTCAGGTCTATGGAGCAGCTCTGTAAAATCTACTTAAACCAAATAGCTGAAGTAAACCTGCACATTTGTATACACACCCTCCTACTTCCCTCCGTGGCTGGGGGTTGGAAGGATTTGCATAGCAGAATGTGCTATGGTATGGCCCTTATGCACTGCCATTCAAGGAGCCCCCATGCAGCTTCCTGGATTTGTGTAGTGGGATTGTACCGTTTCCATTTTTAGGTTAACTTCCACACCCACAGAGGCGGTGGATGAATTTATCCCATGTACATGTAACCTGAGATAAGTCATTGTAATTAACCGGCATGCAGTTAGATTTTCTTCTTCTAAATGTTAAGAGCTTGCTTTTCTACAGTTGCACAGACAAAGATCTGCAAGCAACTGCACATCTAATTTTCACACACAATTGTACAGGCAAATAAATGCTTATCCATTTAAGAGACTATTTACATGTGCAAATATTCCAGTTTATGCAGCGAGCCATAATTAGGCTAATAGAATGTATTTTAGAAACTCAGACCCAAAAGGAGTGTCTTGACTATTGACTAATTCCAAAAAAGGAAATAAGGATTGAATTATTTGGAAACCTATAAAGAAAACAAGCAACTTTTAAGCATTTAATAATGTTTTAATACGTTTAAAAAGACAAATAGCACCCTTATGTTAAAAGGGGATTTTTATGGAATTACCTATAAAGACGTGGCATCCTGGAATGTTGCTTGCTTGTGTGGGTATAACCTATAGGCAGCAGCTATACCTAAAAATGATTCTTAGTTGGAGATATTCTGGTAGGGATTAAGATTTACTGTCTGTATGTTCAGTATATAAAGATAATTGCATTATAGCTGATCATAAATATTTCTCCAAGATCTAACTCCTGAGAGTTCAAACTAACAGAATTAGCAAGGCCAAGTGCAGTAGCACTATCTGGTAACTTGCAATAATTTTAGATAATCCTTATGAAAAAGTCCTTTGAAATTTTAATAGGGCTGACAGCTAAAAGGTTCCATAGAAATTACTCTAAACATTTATGCAATTTTTTTATCAATCTTCAAAATTCTATAGCAGGAGTATTAATTTAAAAAAAAATTCTATGGAGTGGCCAAAAACTTATAGAAAATGTAATTATCCTCTAATTAGGCCCCTTTAAAATGGCTCAAATTGAGCAACCAACAATGGACAATCACTCATCACTTTTGAAAACAGGCTGGTGATTTATTACTACTACTACAGGTATCAAAAAGGGTGATCTAAACATTGTACCACTCAGTTATGCAATCAGGCATCGTGCAATGAGATGAGGCTTTTTTCATTAACTTGGTGTGGAAATTTGGTAACTCTGAGGTGACAATGAGATATTTTTCCTTTACTATCACGGCGAGCATCCAACTGCCACCACCACTCAAGGACCCAAAAGAACTGAGAAAAGTCTGAAAAATGTCTGAATCGAACTTTGACATTTAACGGATGGGCCAATCTTGCTACCATAGCCAATGGGAAGTTTGCCATTTACTTCACTTGGAGTAAAATTAGGCTTTGAGTCTAATTCCAGGAATGCTCTCATGACACTTGTAAACCTCTGTCTCACCCCTACTTCTAACCTTTACCTGCAGTTAGGGACACATGCTCACAAAGATCTGGTTGCTAAATATTTTCCAGTTGCTACTGGAAATCTTTTCACTTGCTGAACAGAGATACTAATTGTGCTGTTTCACAAATGTGCTATCATTTGCCAAATGTCTAGTAAGTATTTGCTTTGCAGGGAAATTTGAATCTGTTTTCATGTAAAATAATGCCAAGAGATCTCTAATTAGCTAGCAAAATATAGGGCACATTTTGCCATCCTTATTCAAGTGAGTAATCTTTATTCAGACAGTTACTTCCATCTAGGTCAAATATTGCTCTACAGCCAAAATGCTTCTGAAATCTGAAATAAATGTAGTCAAACTTTACTAATTCTGGGTCACTGAGAACGAAAAAGATGCTTAAAATTGTTGATTGGCTCTAGTTTTCAAGATATGCTATTGGGTCAGTATATACGACCCTTGACTTGGGAATGGCGGAGGATAAGTGAGTTATAAAGGGAAGGGATCTCAATTTAAACCAGAAATGACTCAAATACATCTTTGACTGGATCTATGAATAAATCTATGGCTGGGTTTGGACAGTACTTGCTTTTTAGGCAAAACAATGAATGATGCAATCTGAAGCTGGTATTACGTCATACATGATCTGAATTGCATCATGTTATTCCTAGAAGTCATGGATGAGGCAATCATAACGAAGCTTACATCACTCTGCTGAACAAATTGCCCTATATCAGCTCTAGAAATCATAAAGTGTTGTGCTCTCTTATTTGTCAGTGTTTGATTTTGCAAAGGGACACATTTCTGTTTAGCCAAAGTGAGCAGAGATGCCTCGTGCATGTGTGAACAGTGCAGATAACTTCTGCTATGTTTGTGGTGAAATGACTTTTGCATCACAAAAGCGCAGTATAACCACTATGGTTAAGAAAGCCTACCACCTTTATTTTGGCTGCAAAATTGGAGATCAGGACAAGAGGTGGCCCCACACATATGCTGCAACACTTGTGCAACAAATCTTCGCCAGTGGTTGAACAGGAAAAGGAAATCTATGCCTTTTGCAGTGCCAATGATTTGGAGAGAGCCAACAGATCATACCAGCAATCGTTACTTCTGCATGGTGCCTCCAGTTGGGAAAGGTGTGTCAAAGAAGAAAAAGTGGACTGTGCATTATCCAAACATTCCATCAGCTATACGCCCAGTACCCCACGGAGAAGGACTGCCGGTTCCTGATGCACCAGAATCATTCTCACTTGAGTCAGACGAGGAAGAGGATGAAACTTCTGGTCCTGAACCATCAATGTCACAGGACCCACATTTTCTCCCATCCTCCTCCTCTGAACCGCACCTCATAACACAAGGTGAACTGAATGACCTTATCAGGGATTTGGAACTACCCAAGAGTAAGGCAGAGCTGTTGGGCTCCAGACTACAGCAGTGGAATCTCCTGGCAGGTGATGTTAGGGTTTCCATGTTCAATGACAGTCAGGGCCGGCTCCAGGCACCAGCCCACCAAGCATGTGCTTGGGGCGGTGCCTGGAGGGAGACGGCACAGCGGGGCGCTCCGGCCCGAGAGCGGGGCCGTGACTGGGCTCGCCGCCCTGCTCCCGGTGCTCTGGGCGCCAGGGGCTCTCCGCCCTGCTCCCGGCGCTCTGGGCGCCAGGGGCTCTCCGCCCTGCTCCCGGCGCTCTGGCCGCCAGGGGCTCTCCGCCCTGCTCCCGGCGCTCTGGCCGCCAGGGGCTCTCCGCCCTGCTCCCGGCGCTCTGGCCGCCAGGGGCTCTCCGCCCTGCTCCCGGCACTCTGGCCGCTGGGGAGAGCGGAGAGCCCCGGTTGGGCTCTCTGCCCTGCTTCTGGCACTCTGGCCGCCAGGGAGAGCGGAGCCGCGGCGGGCTCGCTGCCCTCCCCTCGGCGCTCCGGCCGGTCGGGGATTGCGGGCCCGCGGCCGGGCTCGGCGCCCTCCCCTACCGCGCTGGTGGGGGGGGAGGGGGCGGCGGGTGGCTTTTTTGCCTAGGGCGGCAAAAAAGCCAGAGCTGGCCCTGATGACAGTCAAAAGGATCTTGTCCCATTCTTCTTCATGGACGGTAATCTTGTAGCCTGCAACAACATCGATGGTGTGATGGCAGCCCTCAACATCGTTCACGATCCAGATGAGTGGAGACTGTTCATTGATTCATCGAAGACGAGTCTTAAAGCTGTTTTACTGCATAATGGCAATGTTTTGCCATCAATTCCAGTTGGTCATGCAGTCCATATGAAGGAAACCTATGACAACATGAAACAACTTTTGAGGTGCATAAACTATGACCAACATCAGTGGCAGCTTTGTGGCGATTTGAAGGTTGTTGCTCTCTTGCTTGGTCTGCAGACTGAATACACAAAGTACTGCTGTTTTCTCTGTGAATGGGATAGTCGTGCAAGAGATTCCCACTACATCAAGAAAGATTGGCCACTCCAACAGTCATTGGAGCCTGGGAGGAAAAGTGTTCAGCATCCACCAGTTGTTGAATCAAGGAAGATTTTGTTACCACCCTTACACATCAAGCTGGGTCTGATGAAGAACTTTGTCAAGGCCATTGACAAAACACAAGCAGCTTTCAAGTACCTCCGTGGAAAATTTCCAAGGTTAAGTGAAGCTAAGATAAAGGAAGGTGTCTTTGTTGGTCCTCAGATTCGTGAACTTCTTCGAGATGATGCATTTGACCATGCACTGCGTGGCAAGGAAAAGACGGCATGGAAAGCCTTCCAGTTAGTGGCAATAAATTTTCTCGGAAACAACAAGGCAGACAACTACAGGTTGTTGGTGGAAAACCTCCTCAAGGCATACAAAAGCCTTGGTTGCAACATGTCACTAAAGATACATTTTTTGCACTCTCATCTAGATTTTTTTCCACTGAACTGCGGAGCAGTGAGCGACGAACACGGCGAGTGATTTCACCAGGACATTGCAACAATAGAGAAATGCTATCAGGGCAAATGGAGCCCAGCAATGCTTGCAGACTGTTGCTGGACAGTGACAAGAGATGCTCCATTTAATGAATACAAGAGACAAGCCAAGAAGCGCCAAGTAGACACTGAATAGGACTAAACTATGTACATAATAGTTTTTTGCCTTTTGTTTCATAATAAATTTTATTTATATAATGCTTTTGCTGATTTTTAAAGTGTTACATAAACAGGACAGGTGAAATATGATCATGTAAAGCAACCATAAACACATGAAAAGACCTAGGTTTACAATTTATGATTAAAACTCTACTATCTACACAATATACATAGACATAAAATGTAAAAGCTTAAATATCTGAGAAACAGTAGCCAATCAGTTGTTTTAATTGTCATATTTGAATTCAGCACATCAAAATACATAATAAATAGCACATTTTATCTCTGAAGCAGACGACTTCTCAAAAATTGTAGACCAGTGTTATTGTGGAAGACTTTGACGCTGAATAGGTCCTTCAACTAACTAAGTATTAGGGAAAGAAAATATTGAGGAGGTTTTTTAACTTCCCCCTCAAAACTCTAGAGGTCAATTGGTTAACATCTCTTGGCAAAAATTAAAGTCTTTATTAGATAAGTTTAATCTGATACCTGTAAATGGAAGAAGCGAGGGAAATAGAGAAGAGCATTTTACTTATATTACATGGTGATAGTATTATTGATTATATTGTTATCTCTATAATTAATTGGCCCTTCTATAGTGATTTCTCTATATTATCTTGTCTAGATAGTGACCTCTCGCTATAATTATGGATGAAGTGCCCTTTTGAGAAAGCATTTTATTTCTGCTAGGTGAGGATGCCTTAATTATCCCTTTGGATCAATGTGGTTGTGAAAGACTAAAATGGATCTTAGCCAGTCAGAACAAATTCTCAAGGAGATTGCAGGATTCTGATGTTAGATTTTTCAGAAACCTAATTATTAATTCTAAGAATTCCTCTCAAATTTGTGAATCATATGAGTTGCTGGGAAGATCTTACAACCACTTGTCTCTAAACAAATTCATTTTGTTTTTAATTATCCCAAAAATTCTTTCGAATATAAGCGCACTTGGTGTGATGTGGACTTGGTGGAGAAGTCTGTTCTAGTGCACACAGCTACTAGGGTAAAACACAATCCCACTTCTTATTTACTTCAGAATTTAGTAGCTGGCAGAAGAAGATATAAAGGTGTATTATACTATAAAACCAAGACTATCTTAGTTCCTTGTGGAAGGATTTTGAAGCAGCAATTAAAACTAAAAATTCTTCCATGTTTTGGAAGATGGTGGCCTTCGGCTTTGGTAGATATACTCCAGTTGAGGAACTGCATATTAATGATGAAGCCTGGATAGCACATTTTGGCTAGGTTTTTAATAATTCCCCTCAATCAGTTTTTTTAAAATCTAATTCTACCATAGTTGATGAAATGAGGAATTCTTTCTTTGATTTACCATTCTGACCTTCATTACTGGACATTTATTTTAGCCCATGACTGAAAAAAAAAAAAAAAAACCCCAGGGGATGATTATTTCCCTGCTGAAATTTTTCAGGGAAATCTTGGTTGGTGGTCTCCAGTCTCAGCTAAATTGTTTACTGCCATCAATCGTACTGGATAGATTTTGTGTGGCTGGAAGTCTAGTGTGATAGCTCCTATTTTTAAAAAAGAGGACAGAAAGAATCCTACTTCATACAGACCTATTAGTTTGTTAGATGTGGCAGGGAAAATTTCTTCCAGATTTTTACTATCTAAACTTGAAATATGGGCTTTAGAGGCTAATTTACTACATGAAGAGGAGTCTGGCTTTAGGGCTGGTAGAGTCACAAATTATAATTCTTTTATTTTATTCTATATGATTTATAAATATACTGTGGTTACGGGTACTAGATTGTATGGTGCTTTCATAGATCTAAAGATGTAATTTGATTCTATTAACTGAGACAAACTTTGGGTGAAATTAAGAAGGATGGATATCCAGTTAAGCTTTTTGTATATTTTGGAGGCTCTATACCATGGCAATATGGCTAGGCTAAGATCTAAAGTCAGTGGAGAATGTACTGTTTTCCCTACTTCTAGGGAAGTACACCAGGGAAGCCTTCTAGTGCCTCTTCTTTTTAATTTATATTTAATTTAATTTAATGGATATTTTAAAGAAAGATAATTTGTCTCTGACACAAATTAAGGGTATATCTATCCCGGTGTTAAAATATTGCAGTGGCATGGTTGGTTGATTGCAAACGCCAAGAGGCCTCCGCACTATTATCTCATTTTTCTTCTCAAGAGCTGGTTTTTAGTTATAATAAAACAAAGTTCATGATTTTTGGGAAGGAACCCCCTGCAATTTGAGTGGCAGACAAAAGGCTGCCTTGTAGAACAAGTGTCTGCTATTATATATTTATGGATAAAGTTTCATCATTTGGGCTTTTGGTCCCCTTATCATAAAAACTTAAAACAAAAAGCCTTTAGCTCTGCTCAGGGGGTACGGTGTTTTACCTGTGTATATGGTGAGAACAGAGTTGCCCCAGTGCTAAGAATTTTTAATGCTAAAAGAATATCGCAGGTGCTCTAAGGGTCTGAAGTTTGATTTAGAAGCCAAATTTTGGCCTTAGAAGTCATTCAAAAAAATTTGTGAGGAGACTTTTTATTCTTCCAAATTCTATCCCTGCCTTGTCTTTATGTGACAAGGTGGGTGCTTTTTCTGTTGGTAGTAGATCTTGTATTGCTTTTCTTAAATTATGGTCTAATATCTGTACTGATCCCGCTTATAGATTGCCCCTCTTTGCCTTCAGGTGATGGAGGAGCAATCTGTGTACTCCTTATTTCCAAGGTATAAGACCCTCCAATTTATTATAGCTAGGTTGGGTTGTTCTGTTACTCACTTATTGTCGATATCTTTTAATCAATGTAATGAATTACTTAAACAGAGAATGACCGATATTACCCAACCAGAACATCTGGCTATGATTCATTATTCTAAGTTTGCCTGCTGGTTTTCTACTTTGAAGACAACATGTGTTTTTGAAGTATTTGAATGAGTTATCAAATCCTCATTTACGTAAGACATATACTCAGTTAAGATTCCAAACCATGTCCTTAAAAGTATATATGGTAGATATGGAAAATTCCTTCGTCTTTGTTTTTCCTGATGTAAATTTGGAGCATTGATAGATCTACCTCATTAGCTTTTAATAGATTCATAGATTATAGGACTGGAAGGGACCTCGAGAGGTCATCGAGTCCAGTCCCCTGCCCGCATGGCAGGACCAAATACTGCCTAGACCATCCCTAATAGACATTTATCTAACCTACTCTTAAATATCTCCAGAGACGGAGATTCCACAACCTCCCTAGGCAATTTGTTCCAGTGTTTAACCACCCTGACAGTTAGGAACTTTTTCCTAATGTCCAATCTAGACCTCCCTTGCTGCAGTTTAAACCCATTGTTTCTGGTTCTATCCTTAGAGGCTAAGGTGAACAAGTTCTCTCCCTCCTCCTTATGACACCCTTTTATATACCTGAAAACTGCTATCATGTCCCCTCTCAGTCTTCTCTTTTCCAAACTAAACAAACCCAATTCTTTCAGCCTTCCTTCATAGGTCATGTTCTCAAGACCTTTAATCATTCTTGTTGCTCTTCTTTGGACCCTTTCCAATTTCTCCACATCTTTTTTAAAATGCGGCGCCCAGAACTGGACACAATACTCCAGCTGAGGCCTAACCAGAGCAGAGTAGAGCGGAAGAATGACTTCTCGTGTCTTGCTCACAACAAACCTGTTAATGCATCCCAGAATCATGTTTGCTTTTTTTGCAACAGCATCACACTGTTGACTCATATTTAGCTTGTGGTCCACTATAACCCCTAGATCCCTTTCTGCCGTACTCCTTCCTAGACAGTCTTTTCCCATTCTGTATGTGTGAAATTGATTTTTCCTTCCTAAGTGGAGCACTTTGCATTTGTCTTTGTTAAACTTCATCCTGTTTAACTCAGACCATTTCTCCAATTTGTCCAGATCATTTTGAATTATGACCCTGTCCTCCAAAGTAGTTGCAATCCCTCCCAGTTTGGTATCATCCGCAAACTTAATAAGCGTACTTTCTATGCCAATATCTAAGTCGTTGATGAAGATATTGAACAGAGCCGGTCCCAAAACAGACCCCTGCGGTACCCCACTCGTTACGCCTTTCCAGCAGGATTGGGAACCATTAATAACAACTCTCTGAGTACGGTTATCCAGCCAGTTATGCACCCACCTTATAGTAGCCCCATCTAATTTGTATTTGCCTAGTTTATCGATAAGAATATCATGCGAGACCGTATCAAATGCCTTACTAAAGTCTAGGTATACCACATCCACCGCTTCACCCTTATCCACAAGGCTCGTTATCCTATCAAAGAAAGCTATCAGATTGGTTTGACATGATTTGTTCTTCACAAATCCATGCTGGCTATTCCCTATCACCTTACCACCTTCCAAGTGTTGGCAGATGATTTCCTTAATTACTTGCTCCATTATCTTCCCTGGCACAGAAGTTAAACTAACTGGTCTGTAGTTACCTGGGTTGTAGAATTTTGGACTGTAGAATTTTCCAGCTTCTGAGAGCATGCTGGATTTTACCTTTCTTGTATAAAAAAGAATTTTTATTATCATCTCAAAATAGAATGTTTTAAGTATGTTCTCAAATCTCCTATAGTAAATAAATTGGTGGCAATTTTTGCCCTTTTAGCATTGTGCTGAAGAAGAGAGTTTTTATTAAATCATGATTGACATTTAAATGTGTTATATAAATGTTGCTGTTGTCTTAGATTGTGTATGTTTTTCTTTTGGTATTCACAAAGGACACATGTCACACGTGATCTAAGAATATTGAATTAAATACATCTATGACAGTTTTCACTTGATCATCTAAAAGCATTTTATATACATTTCTGAACTAAGGAACACAATAGACCTGTCAGGGAGGTAAGAATTATTGAAAGTAATACATTATCATATGTAATAGAGAAGAGTAGAGCTGGTCAAAAATAGGATATATTTTTTTTTTGTGAAAATATTCTCAATTTTTCCTTTTATTTTTTATAAAAATCACAATAAAAATTAAGTAAAATTGCAAATTTTGAAAATTTTCAACCAGTTCTAGAGCAGAGCTTCAGATGTTCTATGAAAAGGACTTAAGGGTTAAGATGGGATAGCCAACTGAATGTGAGCTCCTATGCAGTGATTAAGAGAGCTAGCATGATTCTTGGATATTTAAACGGGAATATAGAGTAGAAACAGAGAGGTGGTATTATTACCTCTCTATATAGCACTATATAGATCATTACTGGAATACTGTGTTCAGTTCTGGTGTCCACACTTCAAAAAGTATGTTAAAAAATTGAGAAGGGTTCAGTAAAGAGCTACAAGAATGATTCAAGATCTGGAAAACCTGTTCTACAATGAGAGAGTTAAGCAGGTCAATCTATTTCTTTTGTCCAAGAGAAGGTTCAGAGATGACGTGATCATAATTAGGAAGAAGATTTCTGATGGTAGAGGGGTCTTTAATTTAGCAGACAGAGGCATAACAAGACGTAATGGCTAAGCACTGAAGCTAGACAAATTCAGATTGGAAAGAAAGTGCACAAGCAAGGGTAATTAACAATTCAAACAATTTACCGGGGTGCAGTGGGTTATCTGTTACTTGAAAACTTTAAATCAGAAGACTGGATGTCATTCTAAAAGACAGGGTCTAGCTCAATCAGAAGTTATTGGACTTGTTGCAGGAATTGCTGGGTGAAATTTTATGACCTGTGTTATGCAGGAGGTCTGACTGGGTGATCATAATGGTCCTTTCTGGCCTTGGAATCTATGAAGCTATAAATGCGAATTGAGTTTGGTGGTCTCACTCTAGTTCCTAACAGCAAAGTGTCCTCAGCTTGAACTAGTGCTGCATGTTTATAATCCTGCCACCAAATCTCAGTCTGACTCAGTCCCCAGTGCAATTTAGAGCAGCTGCAGGCCTGTTCCAAGTTGCCTCTGACTGCAGGTCCCCAAGAAGCTGTTCCAGCAGCTGGGGATCACCAGATCTCATTAGCTCCTTGCCCACATTCCTCCTTCAACCATTCCCCAGACACACCACCTGCCCTGGGGACTGAGAGTGGGAGACGATGGGCCAGCTGTATGCCACATGGGGATTCCTCAGACAGTATGGAATCTTCAGGTAGCGGGTCATGTGAGCTTTCTGGCTGCTGACCAAGGATCTGGCACCATGTTTGATTTGATGCCAAAGGTTTAATGGGCAAGGAGCGAGAACTATCCCTAAAAATGTCCCCTCCCAATCAGGATTGAGGTTTGGTGGCAGGTAAGTATGCAGAAGTTGGCTTTCCTCCCTTCTGTGCTTTAAACAGTGAATGCAACAGTAAATGTAAGCCGCCAGGGGTGTCAGTCTGGCACCTTTAATGAGCACTAAATGCACATGCATGCCTATATGAATCAATAGTGCTCAATCAAACAATCTCCTATATCTGTGCCATATTTTACTGTGTTTTTTGTGGTGTCCTAGACAAAATACAACTGTGAACATACAGCACGCTGGATGCGTGTATCAGTGCCAAGGTTATGTGCTAAACCCTCGGGATAAATATCCATTATTTTCTGTCACTGGCTAATGTTCAGATTTCTTTTATTTTCATTGGCTAGCCAACACCAATTAGTGTCTGAGGATTAGCTACATTACATCACCAGCCATGTCTCTTAGAAGCAGTGCGACTGCAAAAACGGTACATGTTTCCATTTATCCATTGCATGCCTGTGACTTGCATTCACCCTGCAACATGCTTCCACCCATTAAAGAAAAGCTGTCACGCTCCTCTCCCTTTTTAGAACACAAATGGAGCCACGTTCATGTAGTTTTGGCTTCAGATCAGCCCTCTTATAAATTATAAGGGTGGAGAATTTCCTCAGGGTCCTTAAATGGTGATTTAGAATGCTTTAACTCACCATCACAAAGATGTTTCTAAAATAGAAAAATAAAACAGCCATAACTTTTATTTGCCCCCATAAAATGACAATTTACAAGCTCCCACCGCTTACTAACAACTGTGGTTTCTGGGGCAATGTTACCTTGGTTGATGTTATGAAGTAAGTTAAAAATCCTTGGGCCAGATTTACTGTTGCTGGTGCAAGAAGGTGTAATTTATATCTCCCTTCACCAGCCTCATCCCTGGTACTGTAGGGGGCATTCACCCTCAGGGAGGGCAGGCAGTGGTAACCACTTTAAATGGTGGCTAGAACAGTGGTGAAGCTGTCAGGACCATGGGCTGTTTGCATCCTCAGCTTCCTTGGCCATATCTCTGATCCAGCCAGTGCAGCTCATTTTATGCTCAGTGATAGCCTCCTGTAACTCCACCCTTGGTAGAGGTGAGGTTATGGGCATGTTCCATTGTTCTGTACCCCACCTTGGGATTGCTAGAGCACACTGGACTCCAGCCATGTCTCTAATACACTCCTAGACAAGAGGCTGCTGCAGGGGAGGGGGCTGATGTTAAAGCTATCCCTGCCATCTTTCCTCCAACTCTGCTACACTGTGAGAATACCTAGCAGGGGAAGCATGGGCTTTCTGCTCCCTTTGCACTCCAGGAAGGTTGCAAATGAAATGGAATTGACCTGAGAATGTGGCTCAATAATTTCACACAGATATGGCCATAAATACTCTGTAAGATGACAAAAGTGGTTCAGAAAGCCCTCGTGTCAAAATGAGAGGTCAAGCATTTCCCACAGAAGAAGAACAAACTTGAAGGAATGCTCCCGCTGAGAGAGTCAGAGTAATTGCATAGATTAATCAGTGGGATTGCCAGAAATGGTGCATACATTCCTGCCTATTTCCATAAACTAAATGTGCAGCTTTTATTTAGAAGGATGACCTGCCTGTTATTCTGTCTTTTTGCACACTAGGACCATAGTGAGATTTTTGTAAGACCTTGGTGCTCCAAAGGAGTCCTGTTGTCATTGTTTAATTGAAGCCTTAACCTCTCTTCACTTTTTCAGTTTAATATATCTTGAATGACCTGGGCTCCCGCTCGAGTGGTGTTACTCTGTTTGACTGCTAGATAATTAGTGCAGTGGGTTGTTTTCCTGGCTGTTGTCCAATTGGCTGGGATAGAGTCTGTTGCTCAGATGCTATGGCTCATTGCCCATACATTGGAATATCACTTGGAAAGACTCTCCTTGTCTGACCCAAGATTTTAGCTAGCAATTTGAAAACACACTGGTTGATTTATTGTCCTCTTCTTGAAGTGTACCTATAATCTTCAGGGCATATATGCCATTGTACACAATACGATCAATATCACAGCTGGTGCAGTTGGTGTGACCTAGCAGCAATAAAGGCCCAATAATAGACAAAAAGAAAATGCTGGTACACAAAAACTAAGTCACCATCCCTCAAAATTCAAAATGGTATGTAATGGTATAAACATGCTATTCTGTACACCTGCCATCTGCCTCTTACTGTCCTCACACATTTTTTCCATTTTTGTCTACCTCTCTTGCACTGGGTCTTCTCAACTAGCTCATAGGTCTTGGCTTCATGTCTGCAGTACATGACTTCTGTCTTGGTGTGATGGGGCAGTGTGGCCCCACACTGGTACCACAGGGGTTAACCCTTCCTTCCTAGCAGAGGAAGCCATGCCCCGGAAGCTCTGCTGGGCATGCTCCAACTGGAGAACGGGTATAAAAGCCTTCAGAGCTGCTCAGTCTGGGCTGACCGCCGGAGGGGAAGAAGGCACGCCGCCAGCTCCCAAGGAGGGATAGCCTGCTCATCAAGACCCAGAGGCCAGCCAAGCCTGGACGCACCCTGATGCCCAGACGGAGTACATCATGGGAGGGGAACAGACTGGAGAACCCGGCGTTTATGGTAGGAAGTGACCCAGGGGAACTTTAGAGGCAAACGGCATTAGAGTCGCACAGATGCTCGGCGTGTTGCAGGCTGATCCCTGCCGAGCTGATGGCAAGGGGAACTTGCCACTATCCAGGACCCTGGGTCGGGACCCTGTGGAGAGGGTGGGCCTGGGTCCCTCTACCACTCCCCCCTTTCCCCCACACTCCAGGGATTGTACGGACTCTGGCCATTAGGTCGCACTGCTCCAATGCGGGGAGTAATTTAGATGGACCCTGGCCACTGGGCCACACTGCCCTCACACTGGGGGTGAGTTATCTGGGCTCCGGCCACTAGGCTGCACTACCCCGCTCACGAGGGAGATTGTATGGACTCTGGCCATTAGTCCACACTGCTCCAATGCAGGGAGCAATTTATATGGACCCTGGCCATTGGGCCACACTGCCCTGACACTTGAGGCGAGGTACCTGGATTCCAGCCGCTAGGCCCACTACCCCGACCGAGGGGTGATTGTGTGGAAGGAGGCAAGCAGGCCACAACCAGCCACCCACAGAGAGACAGGCACGTGAACTTGAGAGTGGCAAGGTTCCGACACCCCCTCCTCGTCCGCCACAAAGGGGCAGTGTGGTGCCAGGCATGCCACACTTGGGCATTTGACTTGAATCTCTGACTGTCAAAATAGCTCCTAATCTGATGAATTGTGTACTTGGTTGATTGGCTTTCCACTGAATTGATCTCCTATCTAATCAACTGAGTGATACTTAAAGTGAAGGAAACCTCTAACCCTTTTTCCAGATTCTGGCTATTCTCTTGTTAATTAAAACCATCCCTACTTCAGCTTAATTTTTCCTGACTTCAAGGTTGCAGTAAGTTCCAAACTCCTCTGTTTCCCCCCCTATGAAAACTAACATTTCCTGTGCTCAGGCCATGCTTTCCTTTCCTTTTCCTTAGTCAGTATCTCTACTGCATTTTTTCATACCATGTGCATATGATCTATGGGAGAGCCATTATCAAAAGCACTTGTCTTCCTTTAAATCTCTAACAGCAGAGAGGAAAGAGAGAAATGCAAATAACAATTTAAACCACAGTTTATTCTATGAAGAATCTGCAGCTGGGAATGAAAAATTGAAGCTGGTTCAAACATGTAGAGGCCTATATCTAAATTTATTTATAAAGGAGAGCACTTAACTCATAGTGTCGCTCGCCTAGACTTTCTGTCCAGTAGAGGAGAGCAGTAGGCACTGTTGAAATTAAAGGAATAGTTTTTGGGGTTTTGCAGATGAGGTAGAACCAGAGGTATAAACAAGGGGGGCACACTATATATGAAAAAGGTAGACGATGGAAGGATTAATGTGGTACAAGATTAAGCAATATGAATATAAATAAAGTTACACATTCTTAGGCCTTAAGTGAGTGAACACTTTGAATCAGGTTTTCAACTGCATTAAACTGGTGTATCTCAGTTGAATTCAACTGATGGAATAGTGATGGACAAACCCAGAAACTGTTACACAGACACAGACACAGACACACACACACACACACACACACACACACACGCTTACACAAATGTGTTTGCATGAGTACATGTCCAGCCCATCAACATGCATTTTTGCCCCAAATAGCCCCATAAATACACACATACCTACCTCCATATAAGCTTTCATGCCCAGATGCAAACAAACTACCCTACACCCAATGCATTCTTTCTTAATTTGATGACCTATCAATGAAAATTCGAGGCAAGTGACATACTGAACTGAGAAAAGAAGGAAACAAAACAGAAACCAGGATTTATTCAACACACGTTTTCTTAACATAGATCCCACCCTATTCTTACATAATTGCCTATTATGCAAAGTTTTGTTCCCAAAACGTGAACATCCATCTTGATATGATTTCTTCCTCCCCTGCCCTCTCATTTTAGCACATTAGTGTTGGTCTGTGTGCAACAGGAAAGTGGAGTGATGATTGAAGTGATGCCATTAGTGAGGAATGTCATCATTTGCCATGATATACAATCCCAGTGGAACATTGAGTAAATGGCCAGATTATTAATATCAATAAAACATGTGTAACTAGTATTATGTCACTGTATATCAGCGTAACATCTAAAAAAAGAACACATGGTTAATAATGCATGTGAGAAAAAAACATATTTGCAGTCTCCTGATAGTCTTAACTGATCCGAAGTCAATAAGATCTCGAATGGGGTAGAATGCAGAATCAATTGCAAAGTTAAAGAATGGTCAATAGCTTACAAGAAATGGTAAAGTTCTTATATGTGTCATAGTGGAAGCTTCACAAAGAAACATAATAGATCAGACACAGCAAAAGGATCAAACTGTAACAAGTGGAGGCTCAGAAACCAAGCACTGAGGAAAAGTCATTAAGATACAGTTATCTCCTTATTACTTACAACTCAGCTATAGAGGTTTTTCTAGTTTCTACAGTTTTTGCAATGTCTCATCATGTTGCTATACTAAATTAGTGAGGTAGGAGGTTACAATGAAATTAAAATCCTCTCTGGTTGCTTTTCATGAGGACCCAATAGTTGTTGCAGCAGCATCAGATCAGGAGGAATAAGGCAGATTGTCAGCAAATATTTCTTCAAGTTTTGAAACATCTTCACTCTTTGCCATGGCTTTTGTGTTTTGTGAACAGTGTGTCACTGAGGTTTCCTTACACCAGAGATCGTTAACTTTTGGCCTGCGGCCCGCCAGGGTAGGCACCCTGGTGGGCTGGGCTGATTTGTTTACATACCGTGTCCGCAGGTTCGGCCGATCGCGGCTCCCACTGGCCGCGGTTTGCCTCTTCAGGCCAATGGGGGTGGCGGGAAGCAGCGGCCAGCACATCCCTTGGTCCATGCCACTTCCTGCCTTACACAAATGTTTGCAGAAAGCAAATTACCAAGCTGGATGCATGAAAATTGTCAGAGGCCAAATTTTTAATTTGTGCATGCAAGTATTTGAGAGGGAAGTGCTTGCTTGCTCATCCAATCAGGGAACAGAAACAGATCTATGTGATTTATCTGACCATTCAGAACTAAGTAACTGAGCTTCAATTTTGATTGTTCGTGATCAATACAAAGAAAAGAACTGCAAATACATTCAAGTAATGAATAAATTAGAGGAAATTATGATCTGCTTGTGGATGTTCTGGGTGCCGAAAAAGACAAGCAATTAGAGTAAAACAAATTATTTGCATTTGCTCAGCTTTAATCACATAATCATTATCAAGTCACAGCTGGATGAAGACCTTTCTCCTGTTTGGGGTCCCATATCCATCTGTAGTAGTCTCTTGAATTTCCTTCTTTTATCTCTATGCCCATCCTTTGGGATCTGTTTCTCTCTCTCTCTGGGAGTTGTGTGCATATGGGTAGAAACTAGATCCCTTGACTGCTTTTTGTGTTCTTTCCACGTTTTGGAAACAATTTCAATTCTTAGAATGTTTTCCTCGCTCTGTTAGTACTGCCCTCCCTTCAGTCAATTGTTCCTCTGGATATTTTTTAAAAAAAGATGTGAATCCTCTATCTTATTGGTGCTCCATACCCGTTGGGACAGTGGAGTGCCATCCTTCCCTAGGGCATTCTCTGGGGTGCACAATATACCCTCCTGCATGCACACTAAAATGTGTAGGCCAGGGCACCAACTGAGTGCTGAGCCTCTGGAGTTAAGTGCACTCCTGGCGGGACATAGAGGAAGTACCCTTGTGTCCCCTGGACTCAGGCGCTGCAATTCTGACAGGTCCTTCTCTGGAGTGCACAGGAGAGAGGCTCCTTTCAAACTCCCTCCCCCTGTGCACCCATATAAAGTCACTGCAAAACTGTCCCTGTATAACTAAATACATGCAGTACAGTTAGGTCTACAGTTGTGGTATCTTATCTCAAGAGTAATATGGGTAAGTAATCTGTTCATTATTTTAATATATACACATACAAAGTGAGACTAGGGGTTTGTCTACACAGCAAGTTACCGTGTGACAAACTAGGATGTGAATCTACAGCATGCCAGCTTGCTGTGAAGTAATGCTCCAAGTGGACACAGCTACATATCACTGAAAGTCCTGGAGTGCTGCCCTCTGTGTAAACAAAAACTATTTTCACAGTAAGATTATCTAAATCTCATTTCTTACTGTTTTTGTTTCCAGTGGATGACTTATCTTTTATTGCACATGGTGGAAATGACCAACTTTCTGGGCCATGTATTGAAGTTCTTTCTTAGTTGTCCTCAGTCATTATCCAGGTAAAACTCTAATTTACCTCAATAAGTTTTGCCTGAGAGTAAGAATTGAAAATAACTGGTAAGGATGTAGGTCATTTGGTTTTTACACATAAATATAATATGATTAAATTCCATTTGAGATAGAGAAAGTCAACTAAGTGCTAAAATGAAAACAAAATTAAGATTATGGCTTGAATACTGTATAATGAAGATAGGCTTGTGCATTTCAAAGACTACAGTATAATGATGGACACTGCCATCAACGGATATAATTGAATACAGCACACTGTCTTAATGGTAGAGTGAGGACCTATGTAGCAAAAGTATAATAAAAATATGAATTGGAATAATAAAACCACTCAAACTAATGGAAAATATGTTGTAGAATCCACAGCAACAATGTGGGATTCATTGAGCCTTTCCAATACGCATATGCATAGCATGCTCTCTCAGCGGGGGAGTATTCCTTATTGTATGCTGAAAATTTTTGGCATCCCTGCTGTGTTCTGTGGTGCAGACTTGGTGGAAAAAAAATTTGAAAAATCCAACAAAGAGGATAAGAAAATATTTAACTATTTGTTTGTGGGTAAATATTCATTATTATGTGTACTTTAAGGAAGGGAGACAGGATAGTCTGGAGGTTAAAGCATGGGACTTGGAGTCGGGTGTTCTGAGCTCTGTTCCTGGCTCCTCCAGTGACTTATTGTGTGGTCTTAGTCAAGTCACTTATGGCTAAATACCCAAAGGAGACTTAGGCGCCATGTTGCAACACCTAACATTTAGGTCCAGTGGAATTCACAGTGCTGAATTCCCTAAACAATGAATGGGGAAAGTTCGGTGCCTAAGAAAGGGATTCACAGAAACCAGCGAAGTGAGTAGAGAGCTGTTAAAGTTAGCCAGTAGGAAATTCTGAGGTGATAGGTGATGCCTCAAAGGAGCTTAGGCACCTATTTCTGGGCTAGAGAGTGCTGCCTATCTCTACTCCAGAGTCACAGCCATAAAATCTATGTTGGAGTTAGGTGCGTAAGCCATGTCAGCCTTTCCTTGCGAAAAGCCAAGGTGCGCCCTCCTCTTAAAATACTTATTCATTGGGTCCGAGAGCGAATGAGAACGATAGCCTAGTGGTTAGCATATGTGTCTGGGTGACCCAGGTTCCAGTTTCTGCTCTATTGGCTCATTAGGTATTTTATACAAAGTGGAACAGCTCCAACAGGAGAGATTGAGAGAGGCTCATTGCAGAATACCCCAGAAACTAGTGGTTAGGGCACTCAGGTGGGAGATGGGAAACCTATGTTATAATCTTTGCTTCAGCTCAGATAAAGTAAGGAATGGAACCTGGGTCTCCTACATCATCGGTGAGTGCTCTAGCCACTAGGTTATTGGGTATAACATAATAAGATGGAGTGTGGGTTAGACATGCTCAGAAAAGGCTTACTAGGTTGGGCTCTACAGGTGAGATAGGCAGGGGAGCACCTCATTTGTGAATCCAGCCAAGACTTAAGCATAAGCTGGCTGCCAAGCAGTTTGGTGGTGTCAGGACTTAGGTGGCTTTGTGTATGCCCACGAGCAGAAATTTAGGCATGGGGACTTTACTGGCAATTACCTTGGTGCCTAAGTGATTTATGTACCTACAGTGTTAGGCAGCAGCTGAGTATGGGTTTTGAAGACTAGATTTTGGACTTAGGTGCCTAAAGTGACAATTAGGTGCCTAAATCTCTTAGTGTCTAGCCTTTAGGCCCCCTGGGTCCAGCAAAGCACTCAGGCATATGCTTAATTTTAAGCACATGAGCAGTCTTGTTGACTTCAATGGCATTACTTATGCACTTAAGTGTTTGTTGGACTGAGGCCTTGATCTGTCTCTGACACAATTTTCTCATTTGTAAAACAGGGGTAATATGATTTCTTGCTGACAAGGGTGTGGTTAGGATATGCTAGCTGATGTTTGTAAAGCACATTGTGATCCTCTGCAGAAAGGTGTTATACAAGTTCACAGAGTTACTATTTTAACTCATGGCTGGATACATTTAGCTTCCAGAAATAGTTTAGAGAGAGTTGGAAATGAAATACTTCTCTCTGTGTCAAAGAAAGACAAACATGGAAATCTGTTTAGGTTTGTGACGTTTAGCCTCCCCCTGCTCCTCCGGTACCAGAGGGTAAATTAATCATATACCCCACTTTAGTAAAAACAACTTTCATCCTCATCAAGGGCAAAGACCCCTAGCATGTAAAATAATCTACTCCAGTAATCCAAAATCCACATTCATCTTTTAACTGGAGTAGTTGCAGAGGGACATCTGAAGAACACCTCCCCTTCCCCTCAAATATTGCTGGATAGCAGCACAAAGTCATTCAGAAACTGTATAGCTGTGTCAGTCTGCTCTGTAGTCAGATATCTTAGTTTTGTGGCCCAGATTGACACTGGATTGTGGAAATTAAATCTCGCTTGACAATCCCCTCCTCCCACATTTTATCTAGTTTATTTGTTCTTATTTTGTAAAGCCAAACAAATTAACATTTTAACACCTAAGCCCCAGATCTGAAATGTGGCAGTGGCACTAAAGCATAAATCCTCAGCTGTTGCTGTACCATTTGGAGAGGATGTTTTTATATTAGTAGATTTTTAAAGCCAGAAGGGACCATTAGATCATCTAGTCTGACTTGACAGGCCATACAATTTTACTCAGTTACCCATATATTGAGTTCAGTCATTTGTTTTTTGAAATGACCAACAGCTCCGAAGACCATACTTCAATAACCTTTGATCTGGTGAAGATTAAATTGCATGAGCCAGATTAATTCTTGGTATAACAACACGGGATGTCAGCGGTATTACACTTTGGATTAATTTCATCCAGGCTGAAGAAGGTTCGTGTTTACCATACCGGGCAGCTCATGCCCTTTAAGATCAATAGTAGGAGAGCTGGTGTAGAAGAAGCTCTTTTAAACCTGCTCAGAGCATATCTAGATGAGATGGTGGTAAAAACACCTCTGCCAAATCTAGAGTAATGCTGTTACTGTTGTTACCTATGGTAGAACTGCAATGGTGAGAGATTTCTCAAAAACCTGTGGTGCGGACAAGGCTAAAGTCTCAGCCAGTGGATGTTGTGAAGGCCAAGACTATACCACGGTTCAAAAAAGAACTATATAAGTTCATGGAGAATAGGTCCATCAATGGCTATTAGCCAGGTGGGGCAGGGATGGTGACCCTAGCCTCTGTTTGCCAGAAGCTGGGAATAGGCAACAGGGGATGGATCACTTGATGATTACCTGTTCTGTTAATTCCCTCTGAAGCACCAGGCATTGGCCACTGTCAGAAGACAGGATACTGGGCTAGATGGACCATTGGTCTGACCCAGTATGGCTGTTCTTATGTTCTGTTAAATTGTCTCTTTGGGCATGTTATTGCATAATTGTCCTTTTTATGGAAGTTTTGCATCCTCCTTTGAAGCATGTGGTATGGACAAATATTGGAGACTGATGTGGGACTGTGATATAAGATGAGGGAAGGCAATGTGGTGTAGTGAACAGAGCATTGGACTGGGACTCAGGAAACCTGCATTCTATTCCTAGCACAGCCACAACTTTCTAGGTGACATGGGCAAGCCATTTTAACCTCTCTGTACCTCAGTTTCCCCATATGTAAAATGGAGATAATGATTCTGGCTTCCTTTGTAAGCACTTTGAGTACTAAAGATGAAAAAAGGCTATATAAGAGCTAGGTTTTGTTGCTCTGTGGTTGTTTTTTGTTTATTATATGTCAGATCAATTGTGGCCAATTCCTATCGTCTATGTATTAAGCATGATGCTGAAAATCAAGTAAAGTAACCTTTGGACCTCAAGAACTCCTATGAAATGCATTGTTTCTGCTTAATACTGGGTCCAATTCTGCAACTTTTACTCAGAAAAGGAGTCCCACTGAAGCCAAAAGAATTACTTTGTGAGTAAGTCCTAATTCATATGAGTAAAGGTTGCAGAATCAGGCCCACTGTTATTATGAATTTGTAGTGGGCAGTAAAAAATAAGGTGGAGTGAGACCTTTTTATCCCCTTGGCATTCTAACAATAAGCATAATATCACTGACAGCTAATTAAAAAGTTCTACTTGCATCCAGCGCACTAATGCCATTTCATAATAATACATTTCACAATGGGCGATATCCTGACTTCACTGAAGTCACTGGGAAAGCTGCCATTGGCTTCAGTGGGCCAGGATCTTTATTCACTAACTTTCATGAGTATTTTCTGAGGTCGAGGAGTCTAGAATCTAGTCTTAAATTTGCACCTATAGCACCCAGTCCTGTAAGCCCTCCCTGTGTGTACCTCCCATATGTAACAGGTTTTCCTTTCACATTCTTAGGGCCTGATCCAATGATCATTGAAGTTAGTGCTGGAGGCGAAGCATTTTTCTATTCCATTTTCCACCAACCTTTCCATTTTATTTCTATGCTCACAAAACTACTAAATTGTAAAAAGACCTTTATTTTGTTGCATGTCACATTGTTCCTTGTGTTTTTATTTGTTGTAACCCTCTGCCATGTGTACTCTCATAGGATAACCTTATAAACATGATGAAGCAACTCAAGGGATCTGTCATGGAAAATATTTATTGACCAAATCATTATTAAAATTATCCCCAAAAGAGGAACAAAAATAGCCGAGACACAATAACCACCCAAATGACCTTTAATTTTAATTTATTTTAGACTTACATATTGATTAATTTATTCAATGACAATAATAGCTGATTCCATCTGGAAAGCAGGAAGACATCTAACATAGTGGGAGATACAGTTTTGCCCAAAAGAAAATACCATGTAATACTGAAATAGATTTAGGATGTCGAAATCAAAATTAGTAACTAAATTGGCAGGGCCTTGATTTTTAAAATTGACTAGTTATTTGGAGTGCCTCAATTCACATCTCAAAGGGGTCTGATTTTCAGAGGGCAAGTGCTCAGTGCTCTTCTCTCCCTTTCTTGCTATGAGCATAGGGACTGCACTGTAGAGCCCTTGTACCTGACACACAAGGGGACTGGCTTCCTTTAGCACTCCTCCATGGGCACTTCCACATAAGTACCTGTCACAACATGGCCCATGATGAGCCAGCCTGAGCAGGGTCCAAAGTTTACTTGCTGTGCCTATAGCGCTAACTTCAGCACTGTTTTCCTACTCACCATCTTAAGCATTGTTTAATCTTCCATAATCTTTGTCCTTCTGAGTCAGTGCAGGACCAGGGCCCCAGCATAGCCCAGTGCATGTCTCTGTGATACCTTACAGTGATTTGCAGTAATCCATTCTGAATGTCATGATCCTTACCTGATCCAAAATGAAGATGCTCGAATTCTTGGCTGAGCAGAACAAACAAACATAAAACAACCAATAGAAATAGATTGAAAGGGAGAGAAGATGGCTCATGCTTAGGTTAGAGTTATAAAGGGGAATTGCTGTGATTCAGTAGTTAAGGTTTAAAACAACACACAAGGAAACCCCAAGGAAATCATTAATATGAGACCTGCTGTTAAATCTCTGATATTCCTAAATATTAGTAGATTTGATTTTGAATCCCTCTCATTGGCATCAGACACTTTCACAATTTACTCAGCAATTGTATAACACAGACACCCTTTTAAGAAGGCAAGTGGAAAAGGTTTAGCTGTAATCCCTGGTTTTGTGTGCATGTGAGTAGCCAGCAGAGGGTTAGGAGTGTACTGTAGACCCTTTTCTCCAGGAAGAAGCTTCTTGGACTAAAGATGACATTTGCCATTTTGAAGTTGTCAAGCGGAAAATGAATAGGGAATATTTGCAAGGTTGTGGAATAGACAGGAGCCAATCTCTTTTCTCAAAGATCATCACCCTATATATAAATGGCTCAGTTTGAAAGAAGATTTTATTAATCCTTGAGTTCTACAAAGGCTACGGAGCCTACTTTGAAAGGAGGTTTTATTACATGGTACTTGGTTAGAAACAATCTGAATGGAATTTATTTCCTTTTTTACCCACCCACTAAAATGTAGTTTTTACACATTTGCAAATTTCTACTGAAAAAAAGTGTTACTATATAAAGGTACCAACAAACAGGCTGTATTATCCCATTTGCTACTAAGGAAACTCTGAAGTCACTTGAAACCAATGCTTTTGTCTGTCCTTCATTTGAAAAAACAGCAGCTTTCTCTCCTCTCCCCTTCTCCCCACCCTCGGCTCCTGGGAGAAAAAGAAAGGGGAAAGTTCCCTGGTTTACACTTCTTGCATGGGTCAGTAGAGGGAGCCCAATCTGGGAGGAGGTTCCCTGGCAAAGGGAAAGGCAGGGATCCTTGCTCTGGGGGTCTAATTTCAAACACAGCTGTTCCTGAATTTTTTTTTAATTTTGAAATTTCAAATTTTTTTCACTGAAATTTAATTTCAACAAAAATAGCTGATGACATATTCATAATTTCTCTCCATATTTTGACCAGTTCTTACTTCTATCATACTATCTCCTATATCATGGTACAGACTGGTGGTTCTCCAACTTATTCATTTTGCACACCACTTTGGACCTGATCCCAGGCCCACTGAAGCCAACAGGAATCTTTCCACTGATTTCAGTGGGCTTTGCATCAGGTGCTCAGTGGCAGAGTCAGTCTCATGGACCCACCCCACCACCTCGCCTCCCCATCTGCCACTTCTTGGTTTTCAAAATGTTGTTCATATTGTTCCCTGGGAAGGGTGCTGAAGACCACTGACTATTCACTCTATTGTTTGAGAATCAATGTGGATGGTGAGGTGTCTAATCAAAAAAACTGTTGCTTAAAGCATGGGGTCTTCTAATCAAAGTGGAGTAGAATAGTAGTCGTTGTTGGAGACCACTTTGAGTTGGTCTTTCAAAACAGAAGGTTGCCTAGGAAGGTAGATCTGTGTAGAGATTTCAACTTTCCTGTGAGAGACCCACTTTCAGGGGTGGGTTTCATTTAAAAGCAGATGATGCTTCCATAATGATAATAGGAGATTGGTTGTTGTTGACGTAAATGGGAGCCGGAGCAGGGCAGCTATACTGGAGTTGGACTCAGGCTCACATAAGGCAGTGTAGACACTGGAGTGCCAGGTTGGGACTCAAGAGTTCAGCAGTTACAAATGAGTGTAGAGGCTGGGTCTGCTAATTGGAGTTCTACTAACCCATAGCTTACATTACATTACAGGACAGACATACCCTGGATAGCTTAGGGGGTTGTTGACTCAATGGTCTTCAGCAGTGGAGAAGATATCCAATGTCTTGAAAAGTATCACAATGTCTCTGGAAAGAGGAATCAATCGCCGGCAGCATCAAAGGTAAACAATGGCAAAAGGAAAGGTGAATTCCTCCGCCACATTATTCAAGGTACTCAGCTTCACAAAATCAACCCAAAATTGTTACTGGAGGTGGGGGGAGGGAAAGTGAAGAATGTCCTACTTGTAGCTCCCCCCATGTCCTGGGAGCATGGCTGTGTTTGCACGTTGAGGTATTTTCCCTGGCTTTGTCTCCGCGCTGGATCATGAGCTCGCTGGTGTCACATTGCTCTGCAACTTCCCGGAACGTGCCAGTGTTTCCAGGAGTGAAACATACATCCATCCCCCCGCCCTCCTTTCTTCGACCCCCATCCACAGCCTGACACTGGAGTTGGAGAGCTGCGGCTTTTGCTGGCTAGCCTCCAGCCATCCACCGACCCAGCTAATGAGGGCCAGGTTTATTCCGCTAGTACGGCTGCCAAGGAGCCAATGCAGCTAGGAGGAGGAAAAGAATTTCACGTCAGACACGACTTTCCCTTTCTTTTTTTAAAAAGTGCATACATTTGGTGGGTGTGTGTGTGTGAGAGAGAGAGATCTGCTGGGATACATACAATATATAATCATAAATAGCAGTGCAACCCATTAATAAGCATGTACTAAATAACCTCAGACCGGGCTCTCTAACACACACAGCTATATGAAGTGTGTGGATAATTACATTGCATGTACGCAGCTAATTCATATACTAGACAAAATACTTTGGCCATCTAACCGTTTGCTTTGGAAACACACAACCCACTGCTTCAGTCATTCATGCGTAGCGCTCATCTTCTCGTAGATCCGGAAAACAAAGGCTCCCACGTGTGCGGGGACAGGACTGAGGTGTGATAAAAATAAAACGCCGGGCAGCCGTCAATAGAAGTACAACCAGAAAGGACCCCTTAACTTCGCTCCCCCCGCTTTTTTTTTCAAGGAGGCGAGAGCTGATTCAGTTGCGCGAGTTCTGTCTTTCTTGCCTTCTGTTTTCAAACAGTCCTTTCTCCAGATCAGTTTCAAGTTCGTTTTAAATGACTGAAGGGGCACCCAACTTTTGCAGTGCTCTAAGCCCCCTCCCCCCCCTTTAGAGACGTGTGTTTAAAATGAATGTTCCGGGTAATGCAAAGAAAGGGGGTATTGGCTGGGTGGGAGAGAAGTGTGGTCATTGCACGGGGCGATTCGAGGGGCATTGCAGAGCCAGGCTCATTTCTGGCCGGACTGAGAAGGTTTGCGCTAACTGAGGGATGCTCTTTAGTGCAGGACTAAAGACGTTTAGGGGCGATCAGGGTGAAGGATGCTAGATAACAGGCTCAGCTGCCTTTTGGGGCAGGGCTTTGGGTTCTGGTGTCTTCCCCTGTTCATCACATGGAGCGCGGCTACAGCTACACTCCGTATTCATCACGTTCACACTCATCAGAGCCGGGGCTGGAGGCGCTGGATTCCTCTTCCCAGGAGAGGAGGGAAATGCAGGGCGCTTCTTGTCCTGACAGCAGACTAGGGAAAGTAAGAAAGTGACATCCCTTTTGCTTTGTCTTGCTCCTCCCATGCCCCAATTTAGGACCGTCTCTTGCAGAAAAAGGAGAGGGGCGGGGCGGGATGGTTCTGGGGGGCTGGAGTTGGGATCGCCTTCCAGGTAGACGAGAGCAAATTGTCAGATCAGAAACGGGAATTATGTCATTCCTGCGGAGGAATGAATTCAAAAGCGCTTCCTTGTGTGGCTGATTGACAGCAGTACACGCGATGGAGAGTATATAAAAGCAGAGAGCAGCCCCTCGCAAGCCACTGGAAGAAATCTCAGCCAGACTACAGCAGATTCCGCAGCCCCGAGGAAGCCTGGAGTTTGCACTTCGCTTTTTCAAATAACTCCCGCTCTCTTGCTTTTTGGATTTGATTTGGAGCGTTAACAATAAAAGAGCAGCAGCAGATCCTTTTATGCCGGGTAAGGGGGGACACCTTTTAAGATTTCACAATGCCGCGATTGACAGAAAACTGCTATTATGAGCTATGGGTGATGGATTTGTCTGTCTGCTTATCTGTCTGTCCTCCATCTCCTCTTAGGTCTGCTTAACTCAGTAGTAGAGCATCTGTTATTCAATCCATCTTTCTTTTGGACGACTATCTTTTCAGCTGTCATGATAGCTGGGAATTTTGTCTCCTAAATCCTTCGTGTTAACAAGTATTCATGAATAGTGCACATACAGTACAGATTTATTTTTTGCACAAACAGATTATAGGACATCTTTCCTGGTGATGGTTAGTTAGGTAAATAATATGATTACAGAAGCAGCATTTAGAAATGGGGTGTAAACACGTTTGTTATACTACTGGTCATTGCATCCTATCTACCATAATATGTACATTAGATAGAAAAGGAAATATTTGTAAATGGCTGGTGTTGCATCTGTCAAAAGGTACTTGAAGTAGGATTTTTAGCTAACTGCCCCAGATTTGCAGATAAATAGTTTTTTTAGTAATGTCCTGAGCAGAAAACACTTATAGTTTTATATTGAAAGTTTGACTTTGTGTAAAAGATAATGTCCCTGAAGTTGTTTGGATATTTAGGTTAGACATTTTTTAAAGTATCAAGGTAGCATACTGGTATCTTGAAATGTGTGTATCTATACGGTGCAGTTGGCAAACTGGGTTTGCTCTATTTAACAGACATGCGTACACATACACAAGTTTAGATGAAAATGCAGATATACTGCTTACACATCTATATTACCATACAGGAATACCTAAAGGGAATGCTATCTACCTAAAAGTCAGCATTGAAATAAATATTGTGTGTGTAACTTTCTATAATGGCATGTTAAAAAGTTGAATAGAACTCAAGAAATTCCATTATCTTGCAAATAATTCAGCTATATGTTGTGATTCAAAGTGGAGTTAAGATGGAACAACTAGTATACTGTCTATCCTGTCCCTTAAAGCCTTGATGATGTCTCATGGAAAAATCTTGAAGAAAATTCTGCTTACATGGTATAGATTTTCTGTATATCTTTTCTTTTTTATTATTAAGGACATGTGGATGAATACAGGATCTTTATTTTTAAGAATTCACTTGAAATCATCATGCTCTGCATTTGATGTCAAAAATCAAGTCCAGAGCATGCAATTGTGATGTCATAAATATAAGAGCATGACCACATATAAGGGATAAGCAGCAGAACTCTTAATCACAAATATCCTGTTTCATCTTAAAATGAACCAACAAGAAAACCACAAACAAACAGGAAGAAAAATACTGTGAATATGTGCTGTTGCATATAAACAGAATTGCTTATGGTCACAGTTTTTTTTTTTTTTTCAGTACAGTCCATGAGGCATCTGAAGGTCTTATAGACAAAGACCATTTTCCTAACGGATTTTTTTGTTTATTCATAGGAGTTATGCTACAGAGGAGCAGGCTGTTGTGGCTAATTGTCTTGCTAACTTTGTGGGCTTCTTCAAATGCTCAGGGTAAGTCCTGAAACTTCTCAACTTCCTGAAGCTTGAGGCATTTGAAAGCAAGCAAAAATTACAGTAATTTGCAAAGCTAAATGTTGACTTTAAAATGAGATAGCTAAACGACTGGAGACAATACAGTAATAACATAATCTAAGGAAAACCTGATTAAAATAAACAAAGTCAGACAAAAACTTTAAGATAAATCTTATTACTACTGGCACATTTGGATGATAACATTTATCTATTACTGACAAAATAAATATATAAAAATAGTTTTCCCCTACTGAACATTGACCTAAATTTACCTATTCTTAATTGCTAAGTGATTCCCTTCTGTAATGTGTATGTAATATGAGACTTAAATGGACTGGGTGGATGGGCGCTGCTTTGTCAGAAATTTAGAGAGAAGAAAATCTCTATAAATCGAATTCAGGCTGGGTGTAAAAGGGCACAATGCCAGATATTCATTTCCATGTGGCCTCCTGAGCCAAATTCATATCTGGTGTAACTCTACCCTCTTCTTGAGAGTTACCCTCTTGTAACATGGTGTTCATAATTTGATTCTTCTTTGCTGAGAGTTAGAGTAGGTAGCTTGAAATCCTGTCCTTGTAAAAATAAGCATGGTTATGTATATGGAATTTTGTTCACTTTCACTAAGGATTTTTTTTACATATAAAGTTCCCAAATAGATGAAAGTGCTAAATAGATGGAAATGCTGTTTATTGTGCCATGCCAAATATAGCACATGTGCTTCTATCTTTCAAGCAGATGGAAGTAATGGGCTTATTGTGCCAAACAGGTAGCAAACATGCTAGTGTCTATCAAATCATTAGAATTATTGGGTGTACTATGCATGCTGATTTTCCCTTATGCCCATTTTTGTATTCACATTGCTACATGCCATTGACTTTTGCAGATGGTAACAAGGAAGATGAGACTACGTTTGACTTATTTCAAATCAGTAACATAAGCCGAAAGACAATTGGAGCAAAATTATTTCGGGGTCCAAATCCCACCGTCCCGGCATATCGTTTCATCCGATTTGACCATATACCTCCATTTAATCCAGAGAAATTCAAACAGATTCTCAACCTCATCCGGAAAAATGAGGGCTTTATTCTTTCAGCCACCCTAAGGCAGGACAGGCAATCCAGAGGTACTATCATTGCTTTAGAGGGCCCTGGCATCTCTCAGAGACAGTTTGAGATTATTTCCAATGGCCGAGCCAATACCCTGGACCTTATCTATTGGGCAGATGGCTCCCAGAATGTAATTTCCTTGGAAGATGTGGACCTAGCAGACTCACATTGGAAGAACCTCACAGTGCAAGTAACAGGGGAGAACTACAGCCTCTATGTTGGTTGTGACCTTATTGACAGCTTCATCCTGGAGGAGCCTTTCTATGAGCAGCTGAAAGCAGAGAACAGTAGAATGTATGTGACAAAGGGGTCCATTCGAGAGAACCATTTCAGGGTAGGTAATGTGAAAGCATTAGGGTCTGTGATGAGGTAAAGAATTTAGCTACATTTAATATTAGAAGACAATGGTCCCAATTATACTTTCACATGCACTCCAAAGTCAATGGGGAAGCATGGATGAAAGAACAGAATTTGCTCCAATGCGTCTTTTAGTTGATTGCTTGGGGTGAATTATATGAATCTTAGTGCTCATGAAAGTGAAGGACTGATACAGCACAGTCGAGAGCCATACAAAATGCACGCCATCTCTGAATAGGTTTCCCCATGCAACATGTTAATATTCAACAGCCCTTTTTCCCATTTGTGAGGCTTCCCATAGCAGAGTGTCAAGCATGCCATATTTTGCAGTGAATTTTAGAGCTGGTCAAAATTTTTCCAAGAGACCATTTTCTGTCAGAAAACACCAGATCAGCGAAAGTGAAACGTTTCATGGAAATTTGTCAATTTTGATGAAATTTCATTTCAAAAGAAAATTAAAAAAAACCCAAACATTTAGACAAGGTTGAAACATTCCATTTCAAACTTTTCAGAACAGGACATTTTGATTTTTTAGTTTTAAGTGACTTTGTTTCAATTTTTAAAAATCTCTTTGATATAAAATAAAATTTTAAAAGTCAAAATTGGAATGAAATGTTTTGATTGACCCAAGATTTATTTGTGTGCGGGGGCGGGATTTTGTTTCCAGGAAAATTCCAATTTTTTTGATTTTGTTCCATTTCAGAATGGAAAACATTCTGAAATTGTGGATTTTCCTGCAAAATGAAAAACCCAGCTCCTGTCCTGTTCTAGTGATTTGTACAAAGTCCTTTAGGGGCTAGGTTGAGCCACCCAATTTTTTATACCTGAAATCAAACATGAAATCTTGTCTCTGGAGTTGAAAAGCCAGTGCCTTGCAACCCACTGTGCTACATAGCCTCTGCTCTGATAATTGGATCTCTAATTGAATTGTGTGGAAATAGAGATTTGAACTCACAACAAGACAGCAGCATGAAAACAGCTAATCAAATATTACTTTATCATGACTCATTCTGAAAAAAACACTTGCTTTTGCACTTCATTAGTATAATAAATAATAATGTAACCAAGTTATCAAAGTTAACTTTTTGTATGTATTTCTCATGGCTTGTACCCTACGTTACTTTTGAGTATTTACCTGTGTTTAAATCCAACCAATAAACTGGGGAGGATGATAGGTGGAGAAGAATACATACAAAAACCCCAATGATATAAATTTAATGCTGAATTGATCTGAAAGTTGTTTTCTTTGATTACAGGGTCTAATTCAAAATATTCATTTAATTTTTGATACTTCAGTAGAGGATGTTCTGCGTAACAAAGGATGTCAGAGGAGCCAGACAAGTACGTATATTTTTTCACACTATCATTGTTCAATTGAGTCCGAAAATGAAGAAGCCCAAGGTCCATATATTAACCTCAAACCATGGCATAGGTTCCATTGAAGCTAGTGTGAATTGGGGCAGAGGTTAGAACATGTATCTGGAAGGTTTGGAATTGTTGACAAGCTACTTATGAGCATTTTTTGGGAGTGACAAACAAAGCAAATTGTTGTAAACTTTGCTATGAAGTTGCTGAATAGATATAATAAAATATTGCTTCCGGCAGATAATCTGATCTTTTATCCCTGCTGCTCAGGTTTAGAATTTTGGTTCTTTATGTGTAGGTTGGGGAAAAGCTAATTACCAAGGAGAAAGTTACTGAAATTGGAAAGAAAATTTAATATATGTGAAAATATCCATGTACTTCCATGAAGGAATGTTCTCAAATGATTAGAGCAAGGGATTGGGGATATGTGTACACTACAAATTACTTTGGTGTAATTTACATTGCTCAGAGGTGTGAATAATTCATACCTCTGATTGACATAAATTATGCTGACCTAAGCGCTGGTGTGGACTGTGCTATGCGCTCCCACCAACATAGCTACCACCTCTCCTGGAGGCAGGAGTTGTTAAGCTGACAGGAGAGCTCTCGCTCATCAGCTTAGGGCAGGGATCAGCAACCTTTGGCATGTGGCCTGTCAGGGAAATCCATTGGCGGGCCGGGACGGTTTGTTTACCTGTCGCGTCCACGGGTTCGGCTCATCACGGCTCCCACTGGCAATGGTTCTCCGCTCCAGGCCAATGGGGGCTGTGGGAAGCGGCGCGGGCCGAGGGATGTGCTGGCTGCCCTTCTTGCAGCCCCCATTGGCCTGGAGCGGCAAACTGCTGCCAGTGGGAGCTGCAATCGGCCGAACCTGCAGACGCTGCAGATAAACAAACAATCCAGCGGATTTCTCTGACGGGCCACGTGCAAAGGTTGTTGTCCCTGGCTTAGAGCATCTTTGCGAATGGTGTAGCTGCATTGGTGCTGCTGTAGTACAGACATAACCTAGCAGTCACGTGTCAGGGTTCTAATCCTGACTACTTGACTGGCTCATTGTGTGACCTTAGACAAGCTTTAAAAAAGTGAAATTATTAGGTGCCAAATCTATTAGAGATATCATTGAAAGGGGCTTTGTGGATGAATCCTCGTAGGTTATGATTCAAAAAAAGTATGAAGTGGGCTGGAGAGTGAGTGTGAATAACACTTTAACCCAGTCAGTAGGGCACTTAGTCTCTGTCCTGTCGTTATGTTGGTATAACTGTGTCGCTTAGGAGTGTCCCCTCACACCAATGAATATTTAGTTATTTATATGTGGTGGAACAGTTCCATCAAGAGAGGTTAAGAAAGTCCTGCCCTAGAATACCTAGTGGTTAAAGCATTGTATTGAGAGGGGAGAGACCCAAGTTCAAATCCCTGTTCCATATCAGGCAGAGGTGGGAATTGAACCCATATGCTGGGTCTGTGCTCTAACCACTAGGCTAAAAGTTATAAAGTGGGCACCAACTCCTCCTGTAGCCACTTTGTGTGGGGTTAGGTATGTTCCTAGAATGCCTAGCTGATTGACTTTGCATGCACCTAGGGAATTTTTGAAACATTTTATTAAGGCAAACTTATGTTAAAACATTAACATAGTACATCATACATTACTTATTAAGGATTAGGTTAATAGTCAAAGAACCTGGCTAAAGATTTTGGCTTGCTGGCTGGGGAGACCTTCTCTACTGAGTACTCTAAAAAAGATGACCAAATGTCTAAAAACCTATCCTCTTTTGGCACTTCTCTTGTATATGAACTTGTTATGAAACTATTCTACTACAAAGACACTCCATATTTGATTAATTCCACAGGAGAAGTCAAATTTTTCCAATAACATACAATTCAAAGTCTTCACGCTAACAATAAAAAATGAAATTAATTTGTCATTCTGTTTATAAGAGAGATCCTGTATTGGAGCATTAAGTAAGAAGCCCAGGGTATTTCTAGGAAGACAGCATTTTGTCATAAGATTAATCTTTTTAATAATTTCCTCCCTAAACTCTCTAATTCCTGGACATAACCACCATATGTACAAGTATGTTCCCCTTTTCCCACAACCCCTCTAACAGAGTGTCTCCCTAGCAGCAAAAATCTGATGGTTCTTAACTGGAGTCAAAATGCCATTTATACAATAATTTATTAAAATGTTCTTTATGAACCACACAAATTGAAGATATATATCCCCTTTCTCATACAGAGACCTGCTCATCCAGATCAATTTCTTTGTCCAAATCCCTCTCCCATCTTTTCTCTGGGTTGTTTTCCCATCAACATCTTTTTCAATCAGAATTGTATGTATCTTAGAAATTAAAGCTTTTGTTCCAACTTGCTTCTGCATCAACTCCTCAAATATGGTTGAAAGACTAGATAGAGTTGTCCTGTGTCCAGATTTACAATAAAATATTTGGTTTGTAAATAATGAAAATACCAACTGTTTATATTATTTACATCACATATCTGTTGGTATCATTCAAATCAGTACCCTGAAACAGCTGTCCAAATTGAGTAATCTCAGCTGTTACCCACAACAAATAGCCACTTTGAAATTTCCTAAGGATAAATTCCTGATTATTAATGAAAGTAGCTAAGGGAGAGGACCTCAGCAACAGGAATTTAAAAAAATCGTCCAAAGCTGCGGTGGTTGGATGAATGGGTGATATTTCTTTTTAACCCAACAGTTACTATGAATAGCTATATTTGTCTGCCAGCTTGTTTGAGTTTTACCCAGTGTTTGGATGGTCTATTGTTAACCCAGTCAATCACATCTTTTAATTTCAATCCATAATGATAATTGAGGAATGCTAGTCCACCTCACTTTGTAGGCTTACACAGAACTATAGCACTCACCCTTTGTATTTTCCATTTCCATATACATTTTAATAGTGTATCCGGCCATGTTTTTAATGTCAAGTCAGGGATACCAGTAGGGATGCACTGAAACAAAAATAGTAACTTTATGAGGATGTTAATTGTTACCTGTTTAGGTAAGAGATTTCATATTTGTTCCATTCCTCCAAGTCTTTTATTTCTGTATTCCACAGGGACGATAATTTGCCTTAAAAAGATTTTTATGTTTCTCCACAATATTTATTCCTCAATATTTTAACAGTTCCTTTGCCTGTTTACATTTATGTAGCTGACAACAGTTTGTTTTGACCCGCTGGGGAATATTAATTCCTAAAATTTCAGATTGATTGTAGATTATTCTGAAGCCTGATACCTGCCCAAATTCTGGAGTCAATTGTTCTATACATTTTAATGAGGCTTCTGGATCCTGCAAATAAAACAAGGCATCATCAGCATACAAAGCTATTTTGTGTTCTAATTCAGAATGCATTTTAATACCCTTTACCAAGGGGCTGTTTCTTCATATTTGTTGCAAATGGTTTCATTGCCAAAGCAAACAACAAAGGGAATAAGGAGTAGCCCCCAAGGGAATTGTAATGGTGGAAATTTAGGTGCCTAGGGGCTTTGGCAATCTACAGAGCTAGGTGGCAGCTGAGCAGAGGTTTTGAGGACCTCAGTGGTGCCTAAAGTGGCAGCTAGGTACCTAAGTCCATTTGTGGATCTAGCTCTTAGATACTTTACTGATGTAGACTTGATAGTTGAGTGTCTTACTTTAGGCAGCATAGGCATCAAGGCATACCCTTCTATGGTTTTGGCACATTTCATTTAAGCAGGTTCCTTTGCTCAGGTTAGGCAAGAACTCTACATAAGACAGATCTATACTTCCCACCATTGCTGAATGGCAAAAGGGAGGAGGGAATAGGAGGGGAAACATCTCATTGCTAATGTTTCCATTCTGAGTAGAGAGCAAATCCAAACATGTGATCAGTTTTATCCATGGCTCCCTTGTTAGTGGCAGGACGTGTGTGGGTGAAGGGACAGGTATGAGAAAGTGTAAATCTTGTTTTGGTTTATGTCACGGTGCATTCAGAGTAAAACAGAAGGCTGGCATCCAGGATGCCAAAGTTCAGGCATCCCTTCCCTCATTCCCCTGCAAAGAGTGACCTTTGTAAATATTAAGCCCATGTAGACACCAAGGACCACATTAAACTATCTGATCCACAAGGCAGAGCTCTGAAATCTAGAGTAATTGATGTAATTAAAAGACTGACAGAACCCTCTTCACCTAGATGAGGATATAATGGCATGATCTGTTGTGCCAATACAGAGCAGATCTTCAGAGCTTCTCTATTTGTGTTGGAAGATTACCAAGAAGGGAAATAGTGTCAGCAAAAGTAGATTGGATCATGCCAAAACCCATGGAACCATACTATAAAAAGAAAGTAGAAGGAAAATTATGACAGTACTGCCTGCTGATACTAACCTTAGCTGGAATACCTTGCATACTTCAGCATCTGCAGTTGTATAGTCAACTAGGGAGTTGTTTTGCTACAGGTGTTCCCTCCCAACCATGTCCATCAGCTATGTCTGGGGTCCAAACACAAGAGCTACAAATCAGGTACATTACACAGATTTGTTTTTTTCACCCTCTCTGGAAGAAGGCTGGTCAATAGACCAATTAATAATGTTCTTATTTTTATCTTACAACACTAAATTGAACACAATGGAATGGAAATTCCTCATTCAAATACGTGAGGTGGAGTTGCATCATTTTTGTGGCATGCATGTGAGTAACATGACACATGCCACACACATGGTTGCAGTTTGCAGCTTCATGGCGCTGCCCATGTAGCTTAATTACCACAGTAGAAAAGCCATTGGTGTTATACTACTAGCTTGGCTAACAAGGTTAACACATACCACACTGTGCTGCATTCCTTAATGCACTGCAACATATTGATGGGGGGTGTGTGACATTCTGTATTTCAAATAACCGTAATGATCTGATGTTGAGTAAAGACATGAAAGGGAACACTGGATTGCTATTCAGGCCAAACCTGTATATGCCTCTTCCAGTTTAAGGTACATATTGCTGTTCTGGCCCTATTATTACATGGGCATAGGCCACCTTCCCCTTGTGAACTTTTGGCCCATATTTGTGACAGGAAGTGATTGTTTCTGCTGCAGTTCTGGGTTAGCACCTCTCATACTGGCAGGGAATTCTGCAAATGTGCAGGGAGCTGCCTGCAAGCTCAGCAGCACGGTTTCTGTCCAGGCTGGCTTGTGTTCCTGCCCTTCCCCTTGGCTGGATTTCACCCTTCCATGGGAGGTTTGTGAAAGAACAAGGCTAGGGCTTTAACTGAGCATGGTGATGCTAGACACTAGAAGTATTTGGTCAAGTTTGGCAGGTTCAAAACTTGTTTGGGGACAATTTAACCTTTTATTTGAAAACTATTTAAAATACAGGTGGGAGAACTGAGAGGGTTGGGAAGTGGGAAGGTTGAGGGATGTTTTCCTGGAGCCTGGAGAGAGGCAGGAGATGTAGGACATTGGACCAACATGTCCATGGGAACACTGAGCAGGCAGGAGTATAGAATGGCCCTGCTGCTTCCAGGGACTGTTCTGTGCACCCAGGGAGCCCTATATTAGTAGTTCTTGTTGCTTCTTGTGTGGAATTACCATGAAGATAGTCTCAACCTTTGTGACCTGTGACATTCTTGCAAAACACTTTCTGGGATCTATGAAAATCCATCATGGAGTAAACTTTCAGATTATACTTCAGGACCTTGGTATTTCAGCACAAATCTAAATAAGGCTATTCTCTATTTAGACAATTGCTGTACTTTCAGATAAGAAAACAATTACGGTAGTTAATCCTTGGTATGGTTTGATGCCAAGACAAATTACGTTAAATTAACAACACACACCTTGATCAAGCCCCAGATGCTTGTCTGGCTGAACATTGACCAAATGTGACTGAAGTATGGATCTGCATTGGGTCTTTTTGGAATCTTAGTTGCCTCTAGATGTTCAGATATCAGCAGTGGCCAAGGAATCTTTGTCCCATCTACACTTGATTAGCTTGCAACCTATTCTTTAGAATTTGGACCGCGAGTTGCCACAATTATTCATGCCTGTTACTTCCAGATTGGATTACTGCAATCTACACTACTGGAAGCTATATCTAGTGAGCTCTAGCGAACTTTAGCTACTGCATGATGTGGCTGTCCACTTACTAGGAGGAGTTTCTTGCTGGGAGTGTGTGGCAATGTCTACCACTTTATTCTTGGGTGCAATTCAAGGAGTTAGTTTTGATTTATGAAATCTTTAATAGCTAGAGACCTCTATTTTTATTTTTATTATTATTTGTATTATGGTGGCATCTAGGGGATCCAACCCAGTTCAGGTCTCTATTGTGCTAGGTGCTGTGTAAGCACATAGGAAGAGAGAATCCATGCTCCCATCTAAATAGACAAGACAGACAAAAGATAGAAGAAAGGGAATGTGATTATCCCCATTTTACAGGAAGGGAACTGAGTCACAAATAGATTAAATGATTTGCCCAAGAAAGTCTGTGGCAGGGCTAGGATTTTAATCCAGATCCCCCAAGCTTTAGGACAATGCGTGAAACACAAGGCTGTCCTTCCTTTCTCCTTTGCTGATTACATGGCAGCTGAGCTGAGGTGCGTGAGCTAACTGACTCCAGATTTAAATGTGAGGGGCTAGGGGTGGGGGGGCAGGGCACGCATTGTCAATGAAATGCCCTCAACTCTGGGGTTACTCCTGTTGCTTTTCTGACAGGGGCCTGAATTTGTTGACTTTCAGGGCACAGTGCAAGGCCTATATATTTTTAAACCCTTTCTGAGAGGTAGGCTGACTAGAGAGGTGGTCCAGGAGGGAGGTGTTGGGTTGATGGGTGGGGGAGCCTCACTATAATGTGATCATTGTGTGCATTTTAAAAATGATTTATACATGTGCACAGAGATTTGGAGAGGCATGTTTAAAAAAGCTAAATAAATACATAAAATAAAATCCCACCCATGGCCAGCTCAGAGGAATGAGAGCCGTGTTTGGGAAAAGATGCACATTTTTACCTTTATATCAACATTTGTAGTTTCAGCACCTTTTCCTTCCAAAGCGAGTCATCTAGCCCTTAAGAAATGAGCAGGAAGCCAGCCATATAGAACTGACTCCCCAGAAATACCCAGATGTCTTCTTTCACCGATTGCCAAGGGGGAGTAGGGAGTATAGATGTAATCAGGGGCGGCTCTGTTTTTTGCCACCCTAAGCACGGCAGTCATGCGGATTCGGTGGTGTTTCTGTGGGTGATCTGCCAGTCCCGCGGCTTCGGCGTACCCGCCGCTGAATTGCCGCCGAAACCACGCGCCTGACTGCTGCCCTCACAGTGACCGGCACGCGGCTTGCCACCCCAGGCATGCGCTTGCTGCGCTGGTGCCTGGAGCCGCCCCTGGATGTAATGCTTCTAACATAGTTTAGGACTGAACTTTGCTGAGATTATAGATTTAATAATCTTAAAATGCTCAGGTCAAGTCAAATTTCTACATTGACTTGGCAGTATGAAATTAATGATCTGAAAAGTACCACATGGGGAATCATAGAAGCCTAATGTTTCCACATAGTAAGAACACGGCATTCATTTCAAGAAATCAAAAGGCAACTGAAGTAAAGGGAATCACACCACAGATGATTCTGGCCCATGATGCCACATATGTAGTTTCTTTCTGTCCTAGATGCTAAGTTACCAATTTCTTTACATTTGATAACTGGAAACAATTCAGTGTAAACTGTGGCACAAGGTATTCACAAACAATGGGGTAACTAAAAATAAAATCAGCCTCCCCTCCCCATTTTTTAAATTCCTTTCACCTCGGCTATTGAGCTGAGAGTGAGGAATGGTGCTGATACATTTGTGATGATATGCTGTATTGCAATCACTGGACGCATTTCTCCTTTGGAACGTTTAAGAAAGGGCAGAGTGGTCAAATCAGTCTCTCTAAGCTACGTTAGACTCTGGTTCACCTTAAGATTGAGGTACTATATTGACACTGAATATGTTGAATGAATCTTTACTGAAAGGCAGGGAAGTAAAACTTCCCATATAGCTGAGATCAATATTGGGCTACATCCTGTGGCTGTTACTCACACAAAGCTCCCTTTGAAGTCCAAAGGAGCTTTACCTATGTAAGGAGCGACTAGACACTGAGTAAGGACCTCAATGGTGCAGAGGAGGATTTTAGTCCCCGTTTATTATCATGATTGTTTGTTTAAAAAAAACTAGTTTCATTAAATTGGCAGAAAGAGAATCCTCTTGCCTCAAAATGTTTGGAAGAATTATTGCTGCTGTTTTCTGTCATGCTGATCTCCAGCAATTTGCTATGTACAGGGAGAACTTTTAAATGTGACTTCAGAATTCTTCCCAAGCATGTTCAATTATCCCTACATAATGCTCCATTGAGTGCATTTTGTAGAAAATCTGCCTTCTTGGGGGACATTTGAAGTGCCTGGAGCCAATTTATAGCCTGGCCTTAGCTGGGCTTACCTTTCATTCCAGCGTTTCCATGTCAATGTAACAGCTCCTATGAGGGCTGTCACCAGCCATTGCAACTTAGGCTATGGCTACTCTCCAGAGCTTACAGCAGCTCAGCTGCACTGATGCAGCTCTGCCGTTGTAATGCTGCTAGTGCAGATGCTCTAAGCCGACAGGAGAGAGCTCTTCCATCGACTTAATTACTCCAGCCCCCGTGAGTGGCAATAGCTATGTCAGTGGGAGAAGCTCTCCTGCCAACATAGCGCTGTCCATACTGGTGCTTAGGTTGGTGTAACTTATGTCGCTCAGGGTGGTGGTTTATTCACACCCCTGAGCGACGTAACTTATGCCGATGTAAGCTACAGTGTGTACATAGCCTTAGACTAGACTGGAGACTTCTATAAATTGCACTGGGGCCTGAACTAGACTCCAGAAGCACTAGGGCCTGAGAGACAGAAAGTTTGCAAAAGCTGCTTATACTCTCCTTGCCCTTAGAAGTGCATTGCTCTTAAACATCTAAGAGTCTAGCCCTAACCCTTTCAGTAATTTGGGAAGTAAACTGTAATTGGAAGATATCCTTGGGTTCCATTCAGTACGGGACCATGTTGTTCCCTCATTTACTGGGAGGGGGGGACAAAAAAGGCCTGATTCTATAGCCGTCACACTGGCAAAAACCCAGGTGACTTAAATGGGAATTTTGCTTGCACAAGGACTGCAGGATTATGCCAAAAGCCAGTTTTTGCTGTTAATTTTCAGTGATGATATTTAGATATCTCCTTTGTTTCTGCCACAATTTTCACTGCAGTTTAATAACCAAGCCTTGGGTTACTTAGACCTCACACTAAGGGATATGTGTACACTAGCTAAGGGACCTTGGGATGCTCTGACTATCACTGGCGGAATAAGTAGAAGAACAGAGTTTTCACTGCCATCCGTTAGTTAATGTTGCAGCTCAGCTGGTTTCTTAGTGTTTTTGGCAGTTTCACTTTATGCCTGGTTTCACGAGTGAAACTTTGAATAAGCTTCTTGCTAGCGAAACAAAACCTCTCAGTCACACAAATACACAAAGCCGATTGCCATTACAGAGACTAAGGAGAAAAAGAATTAGGGTCAAATACTGCTCCAGCTGAAGATAGAGTTCTGTCATTCTTTTCAACAGAAACAGGCAAGTACATCTACACTGTCGCCAGGAGCATGCTTCCTGGCACGGATAGATAGATGCACTAGCTCTGTGCTAGCTTGTGCATTAAAAGTAGCAGTGCAGCTGGGCTAGTGGCTTGATTGCAAACCCACTTGGGCTCCCTGGGTCTGTACTAGCCCAAGCTGCCACCCATGTTATCCCAGCTACGCTGCTATTTTCAGTGGACTAGCTAGACTAGAGCTACTGCATGTCGGTCTACCTGTGCTGGGAAACATGCTTCCAGCTGCAGTGTAGATGTGCCCTAAGGGTCCTTGCCTGTTTCTGTTGAAGAGAATGGCAAAACTTCTAACTTCAGCGGGAGCAGTGTTTGGCCTGAATTATTTTTCTCCATAGTCTTTGTAGTAAAGGAGTTTATTCTAAGTTTCACCCATACAACCAGCCATAAGGTGAAGCTGCAAAAACCACTAAGATACTACATGAGCTGCAGCATTAACTAACGGATGGCGGTGAACACTCTCTGGTCTTCCACTTATTCCACCAGTGATAGTTGTGGTATCTGGACTCTCTTAGCTAGTTGGTGACTTAGGAGAACAGAGCATGGAAAAGAGAGTTTATTGGAGGATATCTATCTCAGGCTAGAGGTAGTCCATTTAATCAGCACTGTATCAAAAGAAGCTGCATGGTTTAAGGGATTTTTGATGGGTTACACAGCTACGTGCTGATTGTGACTGAAAGCTGCTGTATTCTGATAGCTCTCTGGTTGCCTATGTGGAATTGTTGTTAGTCTAAGTTTACTTCCAGTGGATAGTCAAACACCACAATTTCCACCTTTGTTTTCAGTCTCACCAGAGAGTCCGTAAAGTTCAGAGTTTAAATTACTTTTTCAGCCTTAAGTAATGTCCTTCCAGATGATTACTGTAGAACATCGGCAGGTCAGTATGGGAGAAACACTCACCATATTGTAGGTATTCGGTAGATAAATAGAGGTTTGGTGCCACAAAGGGGCTGGAAAAGTTACCCAAGCAGAGAAACTATCCAAGTTATCCAAGCAATATTTCCTTGACATTGGAGCTGGGATGAATTCCTGGCCAGTACAGCTGGCTATACTTCTCCTCTGGATGTAGAGGATTGTACCAGTGGGGAGAGAGGGTTGACTGGATCACTGTGCTTTTTGGTGATTCTGTGGTACAGAAGTGCCACTAAGGGTCTGTCTACACTGCAATTAAGCAGTTACAGATAGTCCATGTCAGCTGACTCGGGCTTCCGGAACTTGGGCTATGGGGCTGTTTAATTGTAGCATAGACATTTCGGCTCAGGCTGGAGCCCGGGCTCTGGGACCCCCTGTGTGTGTATGTGTGTGTGTGTGTGTGGAGTGGGTCCCGAAGTCCAGAGCCCAAGTTCTAGCCTGGTCCTGACAGTCTGCACTGCAATTAAACATCCTCGTAGCCCGAGCCCCTTGAGCCCAAGGCAGCTGACACCAGCCAGCTGTGGGTGTTTAGGTGCAGTGTACACATACCATAAGAAGCTGTTACCAGCTGGTTTAATTTAGAAGAGCCACAAGGCTGCTATGAGATGTGCATGGGGCTGAAGAAGGCCTTGGCCATCCCAGAAAATGGGGGAGCACAAAAGTGGCTTAAAAGCCACCTTGGCCTCTTAGTGGTGGCCTCATTAGTAGAAGAGTCCTGTCTCTGTGACCCAAATGAAAAGGATAGCCCTTGTCGTGTCATGAAAAATGCAAAAATTTTCATGGCCTTGAGAGGACTTAATGTGTGTGTTTTTATGACGTTCTATGTTTTTATTATCTTTTCTTCATAAATGAGCATTTTACATTGCCAATAGTGCCTTTAAATGATGACTATGTGAGATGGAGCTGGGCTCTTAATTTTGAAAGGGAATGTCTATAATTGGAAGCAGCTGACATTCAAACCCTCTCTTTTATTCTTGGGTATAATTTAGCATGAAGCTGTTCCAAAAGAGCTGCAGTTAAACCCTACCTACAGGTGCCAGTCTATAATTCCAGCCGTAAGCTGTAATCAGCAGAAGACTCTTGTATACACAACTGTTTTTTCCCCTCTCTCCTTACCAGCTGAAGTGAACACTATCAATGAGAGTACTGAAATCCTTCACCTTAACCCTGCTGTCACCACGGAGTATGTTGGTGAACAGACAGAGAAGACGATGGAGTTCTGTGACCGCTCCTGTGAAGAGCTGGGAACTATGTTCACTGAGCTCACTGGGTTGCGCATTGTTGTTAACAATTTAGTGGATAACCTTCAAAAAGTGGTAGGTATCTCTGGACTTAAGAATCAAAAGATACAAAAAGTCAATTATAGAATGTTGTCTTCTCTGGCTCCCTCTGTCACTTTGCTTAAACATCTATAAAGATGGCTAGGTTGTTGGGGGAGGGGAATCCTACATTTTCAAAAGTGACTACAAATGATTTTGCGTGCCCGACTATGACACTTTACTTGGGCATGATTTTCAAAGGACAGGTTTAGAACAACATTTCTGAAAATCAGGCCCTTTAAAAATATTTCCGATATGGTAATCAAAATTCAAAGCACCCAAAATCACTAGTCAAATTTGGCCATATGTGTACTGTATACACATATGTCTATATGTGCATATCTATGCATGTGTGTATATAATTTATATGTTTATATTTATAATGACCACATATTATAGCTAAGAGGCAAATGAATGCATGTGAGTTTTATCTTTTTATCTTTCACCACTGCAGTATGATGAAGTGTGTAGTTACTAGTTATAACTCATGTTCATACCTTGTAAACAAAGTTTTAATAATTTACTGCATGTCATGGGATTAGAATTATTTTCCCTTCTGAAGAGGATGAACTACATTGGGAAAAAAAGCCTTTTACAGTAGATTTTTATTGAGCACTGGGTAATTATGATCATAATATTAGCTGAAAGAATTGCACTCTGTGGTACAGTAACTGAGTTGTGTTTTTCTTCTTGGCTATTGTACATGAATGCATAAAAGTGTAAGTTTTCAATCATATATTAAAGTCAGGTGATTGAGCGATAGTTTCTCTGGTTTTTGATTTAAGGCACTTTAGTTATATAATTAATTTATTTGTTTAATCTTTCAGTCTGAGGAGAACCAAATTATGTGGGAATTGATTGGGCCTAACAAAACTCTAAAGAACCAGTCGGTCTGCTGGCAGGATGGTCGTGCCTTTGCAGATAATGAAAACTGGGTTGTGGATAGCTGTACCAAATGTACCTGCGAGGTAAGACTATGGAAGGATTCCCCCTATTTCCAAAATGGACAATGGACTGAATCCAGCTTGGCTACTCAGTGCTGTTCCAGCATCCAACATTTATTCAGGGCTTGATCGAAAGCTCACTGAAATCAATAAAGAGACTCTTCATTGTCTTTGATGGGTTTTGAATTAGGTCCTCAGTTTCTAATGGACAATACTGCAGACTTATACTGGTAACTTGCTTGGTTTAAAAATATTTCCTTTTATAAAGATCCAACCTCACTAAACAAAATATTTTTGTCTTTTAAAATGATGACAAACAAAATCTCTTCAATATATGGGTAGAATTTTCCCTGAATACACAGATTTGCCTGTATTTGAACATAAACATGGGCCAATATGTTGCTTTCTTTGTATGTAGAGTTCTAAAACCGTGTGCCATCAAATCACTTGCCCAGCAGTGTTTTGTGCCAATCCATCATTTATTGAAGGTGAATGCTGTCCTGTCTGCTTTCATTGTAAGTATTTAACAAAAGGAAAATCCACCTGTTTGGCAGTTTTTAAAAAAACCTACTTTATTTAAGGGGTGGTAAAGGAAGAGTTGAAAACCAACTGAGCCAAAGAAAAATCATTATTTAAGCATCAGGATAATGAGGTTTAACTGCATTTTCCCTGGCTGCACATTCCAATTTCTCATTGTGTATTCTTGGCTTTTCTTTCTTTTTCTTACTATCTGGTTAAAGTAGACTGCAGTCAGAGTGGATTGGTGTGCCTGCCATTCCCCTATAGAATGTGTTTAGCTTCTAGAGACAAATGGGAATTTCCTGTGTTTCAGTATAATAATTGTTGGAAAGGCAAAAAGTCTCTCAAATTTTGTTTTGAATCTTACAATACTTCACTTATATGGAACAGAATAACAGGATTCTTCCAAGATAGCACCGCAGTTTGTGGCTTGCATTTGTAGTGAGAATAGTTTTGGAAATATATCTTTTTCTGGGCTGGACAGGCCTATTGCAGAAAAAAAAATTGCAAGACATTTTTAATAGTTTCAGTTTTCTGAAGTGTAATATTTGTTGCATCATATTCAGGTTTTGTGCCTATTCCGATTATATACAGCACATATTTTCATTGTGCTCTCGATCACATTTATGGTTATGTTGTGTTCAGAGATGGGTCCAAGCTTCACATTTTGTATCTGGGTCCCAAAGTATGTGGATGTCTGGAATCAGAGATTGGGTCAGCCTATTACAGCAGTCAGTCCCAGATCTAAATTTACAAAATGTGAGGGTGTTTCAGATCCAGGTATCTGAGTTGGGCCAATCTCTACCTATGTTTTCTTTTTAAATAAAGTTCTCTATCTTTTCTGTGATGGATTAAAATAAAAATCAGAACCAGAGATCTGACTAGCACAGGATAAGTTCTAACAAAAAGACATGTGAGAACAAAAATCTTATGACAAAGGAATTGACAGTGTTAAGCAGTTTTTGCTTCTTCTGCAGCCAAAGACAGTGAAGATGGTTGGTCTCCATGGTCGGAGTGGACAGAGTGCTCAGTGACATGTGGCTCTGGAACACAGCAGAGAGGAAGGTCATGTGATGTCACCAGCAACACTTGTGTAGGCCCATCCATCCAGACAAGAACGTGTAGTCTTGGCAGATGTGACAATCGCAGTGAGTGCTGACATCTCTCTCTCCTTATTAATGTTCTCTCTGCTTCTCCCTTTCTAACCATGAAGCAAACGGAATCCTAGCCTGGATTTCCTATGCACACTTTGATAGAACTGTATATATTTGAACGCTAATTTCTGCATTAGTACACTAGTTATCAAGACATACTGTATTTTTGTTCCTTTACTCACCCGTCTAATATTCCTCACCTTTATTGTCAATCTAATATGCATGTGTACTGGCCAGTCTAGTTTTTGCTCTGTAAAAGGAAAGATACTAAAAAGTAGGGCCTCTTGCCTTGAGTCAGCATATATGCAGCACTGGCTACTCTGCAGGAGCAGCTAATTACTAGTGTCATTGAACCATGATTCTCAGCACAGCCCTTAAGCACAGAAGTGTTTAGGACACGGGGAAGAAATACCGACATTAAGTAGTTATAGAAAACTTTTGTAAAATACTAAGCGATCTTATATTTATTGTACCTACAAGTCAGACTAAAGGAACACTGGTCATGATCACTTTCAATGACTCCTGAACAACTGCTTAAGACAAGGATTTTCTTATGTTCTTACAACACATTTTTTTTCTAAATGATCTGTCCTCTAAACTGAGCTTCTCTAACATCCCCTTCAGTCCTGTGTTGGTGGTTGTGTTTCATAAGTAAGATAGTCTCTGATGTCTGAACCCAAATGCTGGCTTTTGTAACAGATAGTAATAAAGGGTGGGTGGAACACCTATTGTAAAATGGAGAAAGCTTTGTTGCAGGGCTAGGTTCACAAGTGAATTGCTATTATGCCCCCAGATGGGACAAGCACTTCCTTATGTTGTGTGGGTTTTTTTTTCTCCCTCTGTCAGTACGTCAAGATGGTGGCTGGAGTCACTGGTCTCCTTGGTCTTCCTGTTCTGTGACCTGTGGAGTAGGCAACATCACTCGCATCCGTCTCTGCAATTCCCCCATCCCGCAGATGGGTGGGAAAACTTGTAAAGGAAGTGGCCGTGAAACAAAAGAATGTGAGGGAGTCCCATGTCCAGGTAAGTTTGTGGGCTTTACCCCAAATTGAAAGTCAAATAGAACTGTATTGCATGTTCCAAGAAGGCAGGCTCTAAATCAGGGGTTCTCAACCTTTTTCTTTCTGAAGTCCCACAACATGCTATAAAAACTCTATGGCCCACCTGTGCCACAACAACTGTTTTTCTGCATATAAAACCAGGGCCAGTGTTAGGGGGTAGCAAGCAGGCTGGGGCCCCAGCCATAGGGGCCCACATGAAGCTACATTGTTCAGGCTTCGGCTTCAGCCCCAGGTGGCAGGGCTCAGGGCCTCGGGCTTCAGCCCCATGCAGTGGGGCTTCGGCTTTCTACTCTGGGCCCCGGTGCGTATAATGTTGGCCCTACTTGGAGGCCCCCTGAAACCTGCTCGCAGCCCCCCAGAGGACCCCGGGCCCCTGGTTGAGAACCACTGCTCTAAATTATCATGATAGTGATACAGGATCTAACATGTAGCCTTGGAGATGGACTAGTATAAGCCTATGGTATGTGGTCACTTGGCTCTGTTCCCTTGCTTTGATTTTTGCGACTGTGGCATTGGATTCAGAAAAGAAAGTTCAGAAGCAGTATGGTCTTGTGGGTTGATCAGGGGAATGGAAATCAGACATCCAGGGTTCTACTTGTGCCCTTGTATGTAACCTTTTGCAAATCTCAGTGCCTTGGTTTCCTTATTATCATGCTTACCTAGCTCACAGGGATATTTTAAGAAGAGATGGGTGACAATGGTGTTGTGTGAGGCTTTGCAAGCTTCTTAAATTGTTATTTGGGTTTAAAAACTTAGAGTTTGGGAACCTTTCCTTCCTGTAACTTAAAGACATATTTTCCAAGGATAATTCAAATATACAACAACAAACAAATAAACATGTTTTCTATCTAAAGGGAAACCTGTGCTATGTATTAGGAACTGAAGTAGAATCCCCCTAAAGCTGGCATAATTATATGCCCTATATATAGTATACACATATAATTTATATTTAAAAAAAAATATTTCTCCCCCATTGCTTTCTTTTCTCAGAGTCAGTTTAGATTTGTTTTTCATTCTGCCCACTTCCTGCTCAATTTCATCCTATTTTTTACGGTATTTTCTTTCTCTCTGTTTCTCTGTTCGCAATCTCTCCAGTCTATCATGGAATGTGAACCCAAGTATGTTAAAGTGAAAGTTGAACTTCTGAATCCACTGTATATTTGAGTGGATTAAAAAACAGGCAAAATGAATTACTCATCTCTACCTGTGAGGCCAAGTTACTATAAGTTCCAGTTGTTTTTTATTTATTGAGAGCCATCAGTGTGCTTGATGCTGTACAAAGCATATGGGAAAACACAGTCTGTATTCTGGGAAGTTAGGTCCTGATTCTGTTCTTATACTAATGTAATTCTGGAATAACTATACTGAAATCAGTAAAGTTACACTAGCATAAAATGTGCATGAAATCAAATTAAGGCTCTTATAGTCTGAGTTAGCTAAGCAGTGCAGTTTGGAATACGAAACGAGGGGGAAATCTGCAGGTGGTGTATATGTCACTTTTTGTAAAAATGTCATGTAAGTTAGCAGACTTACTTTCAAGTTTTGATAGAAGTAGTTTCCTTAAGAAGGGATTTGAATGTAAAAAACTGCGGTCATTTTCTACCTATAGAAGGAGATCCCAGAATGCAGTTAATTGCATTGAGCTAGATCTTCATCACCAAATATAAACAAAAGAGTCTCAGCACCAAGTGCAAGCTGAGGGTTTTTTCAGCTGTAAATTCTGATTAGAAACAGCTGGTTCAGAATTGGCTACTAACAAAATGACTTCTCAGGACACCTTTATCATGGAAGAAGTCACAGAGCTCAGAGTTGGCGTGCAGGTCATATGCTTGGTGTTCTTCTATATTTCCATAATAGAAGTTGTTTTAATAACAATCTCATCAGTGAACTTTGAAAATCCAGATGCATCAGCCAACATAAACTGCTTCCGATCACTTTAATTGGAAATATACCATATGAAAAGGCATTGCATGCTGTTATGAGTTGTCAACAATAACTAAAATGGCTGAAAAATCCATGTATTTATCTGGAAATATTGTAATCTCAGTTTTCAGTTGTTCAATTTCATTTCTTCCTCTGGGTACAGTTACAAACGGTTTATAGAGATATCAGAAGGAGGAGTTACCTTTATAGTACTGAATGTTGTCTACAGTATGTTGCTCACACTAATTTTCCCCTCTGTCCTGCATGTTCCAGTTAATGGTAGATGGGGTCCTTGGTCTCCATGGTCCACATGCTCTGTCACCTGTGGAGGAGGGATCCGTGAGAGGTCTCGTCTCTGTAACAGTCCAGAGCCACAGTATGGAGGAAAGAAATGTGTGGGAGATGTCATGCAACATGATATATGCAACAAGAATGATTGCCCAATTGGTGTGTATGCACTGAGTGACCAGCAGTGAGCTATGCAGCTTGCAAACTTTGTTATTGCTAGTTATTTATCTCCTGTCACATGGATAGCAACACTAATTGATATTAGAGAGTCTACATATATGAAATACACTAATTCAGTCCCTGTTTCAGAAAAGCACTTACGTAAATGCTTAAGTCTAATTCACTTCAGTGAAACTTTATGCATGTGTGGATTGTTAAGTGTTATCTGGAATAAGAAGATTTCCTGCATCGGGGTCTCAGTATACTATTAAAATAGTCAACTGTTTGTAGCAGTCCACAAACCAAAAAAGAAATGCTTTCATATATAGTTGAAAATTCAAATATTTTTAATTGTCAGTATTCCATCATTTTTATCTATTTCAATGAATGGAGAATGTTTTTCTTTAATAAGGGTTACAGTTCTTTACTTTCTACACTACTACCCTTATTTACATTTTTGCTTGTGTTTTGACAGATGGGTGTTTGTCAAATCCGTGCTTTCCTGGAGCAGAATGCAGCAGTTACCCTGATGGGTCTTGGTCATGTGGCCCATGTCCAGCTGGGTACCTTGGTAATGGAACAGTGTGTGAGGATCTTGATGAGGTATGCGTTGTTTCAGTTGTGAATCAACATGAAATATTTCCTTGAGGCTATTTATAAAGATTGTATGGTGATTATACAACAGGCTAACTTGGTTCTTTCATTTTGCTTTTGTGTTTCTCCATAGTGTATAGCTGTGCCAGACGTTTGTTTTAAGGTGAATCAGGTCCATCGCTGTGTGAACGCAAATCCAGGGTTCCACTGCCTGCCCTGCCCTCCACGCTACAAAGGAAATCAGCCTTTTGGGGTGGGCCTGGAGGCTGCCAAGACAGAAAAGCAAGTAAGTGATGTTGAAGAGGGGTCAATGGTTAGGAATGTGATGGAAACTGAAACCTATCTAAGCATTCTCCATAAAAAACAAATTGTGAAAGAATATTTCATAAATGTGGGCAACAAACAAATATAGCCACAAATAGCTAAGCACCAGATTTTCAAATGTATTTAAGCAGCTACAGATATAGATGGACACCTAGTGGGATTTTCACAAGCTCGTAGGTGACTAACTCTCGTTGAAATCAATGGGAGTTAGGTGCCAGAGTGCTTTTGAAAAATCACAGTAGGCATCTATCTGTTTCGTAGGTGCCTAAAATACCTTTAAAAATACGGTCCTAAATGTGGATGCAACTTTTCTATTAATACGATGATGCATTGGGCCTGATTATTCACTGCTCGTCACCTTGTATAGTCATTTCTACCTGTGCAAAATGAGTGTAAAATGCTACAAGGCTAGAATGGTAGCCTTTTACACCCAGAGTTTGCAATCCCTGTTCACAGGTGTAAAAGACTACATAAGAGGCAATGCAGTGGTGAGCTAGGATGATTATCTTGATAAATACACCAAAGTAAGTCATCAAACATCTGTTTGAAGATCTCACTTTTCTAAATGCCAGTAGGTCAAGATGTATGTGTATGGGGAGGGGTGGGGGAAAGGAGAGGAAATGACACAGAGGAATGTTATCTCATAGAAAATTAAGGCAACTTCTTTAAAACAGCTGCCATGAGACTTCATCAGTCTCTTCTTTTTGAGCCATGCTGTAGTTAGCTCAAAATGTGAAGTCTAAATGTACAACACCTGTTAAAATTAAGCCACTCAAAACTTACCAGGAAAAACAAAAGAAATAAGGGGAACGTGACAGTAAACTTGCTGACAGGATATTAAAATCCATTTGTTTGTCTCTCTGGTTTAAGAAAAAAATGACTACACACCAGCTGGTAGACTTAGACCATTATATCCTGAAGACCAGTACTCTAAAGGAAATGGGTGTGTGCAGTCTTTCCTGTCCATAATGAGAATTAATGGCTCCTAGGGGGATGCACACGTAATTCCAAAAAACTTAAACTAATTGTTTAAATTTATTTATTGAGTAATGTCTATTTTTACTTGTGGTTATGCTTTTTTTTTATTGCCAGTTATCTACAATTGTGAACTGACAAAATAAAATGTATGGCTTAGACCAACATTTTTTTTTAAAAAGTGCCTAAATTGAGATATCTAAATAACTGACCTGGGTTTCAAAAGTGCTGAGGACCTAGAAGCTCCTACTGATGTCATTAAATTTGAATGAGTACGATCTGTTCTTGTAGGTGTGTGAACCTGAAAATCCATGCCTAGATATGACACACAGCTGCCACAAATCTGCAGAGTGCATCTACCTAGGCCATTTCAGTGACCCTATGTACAAGTGTGAATGTAGAACAGGATATGCTGGTGATGGACGCATCTGCGGTGAAGATTCTGACCTGGATGGTTGGCCCAATAGCAACCTGGTCTGTGCTGCCAATGCTACTTACCATTGCATGAAGGTAAGCAAGAAGGGGCAATAAAAGTTGTTATGTCACAACCAGTTTTCTTTTTTTTAATAGCTAAGGATATTTCTTTTCATTATAAAACTGGTGACGGTTTCTATGCAGACTTGAACTGTAACGGTATCCACTCTTTCTATGAGATAGTATAGAATGTATATTCACTTACACTTTAATGGAATCCTGTATTTCACTGGCTCACAATTATGCTATTCTGTAAAACACTTCATAGGAAAAAGAGGGATCACTCCTGGATCACTTCTTATCCTAAACTGTCAGTCCCCTCCCTTTTGTAGCAGAATTCCTTTTCTGTTCTGGGAGGTCTTCTGGGGACCACTAGGAAGAGTTCCATGGACCATCATTTGAGAATCACTCAAACATTACTTGCATGAAAAGTTCTTCTCTAAAGAGTTATCTAAGAAGGCTGAAACTATGCAGTCACCAAGATTCAGCAGGAGCTTGTGTATTGGTAGCCAGATATTAATAATGTTCTAAGACAGAATGCTGGTTCTGTGGGGTATTATGCCAAAAGTGTGCAGCCCCGTGCAACTTCATCCCCACTTGTGTCCTAGTACACCTCACTCAACAACAAAGGAGGCAATAGGATTACAATGCTCTGGTATTTCTGATTGAGGGGCAGATGGAGCAAGGCTGCTGAGATAGTAGAGAAAGGGTAGATGGTGATTAGGATAGGTGTGTCTGGGACCATGGGTCCTTAAGCGTGTACTCAACTTTAAGCACTTGAGCAGTCCCACTGAAATCACTGCACTATTGACATGCTTACAGTTAAGCATGTGCTTAAGCACTTTGCTGAGTTAGTCTTTATGCAATGACATTGGCTGCATAGGCCTACAGAGGGCACTGTTTTCTTTTGATTGCTCTTTTTCAGTTCTAAACGTGCCCTTCTTAGATTTCTGCTCCTGCTCCATATTAAAAAAAAACATAGGTCCTTAATTTACTTGAGAATGCAACCAACCTGTCCTGAGCAATGGCATCCTCTTCTAGCACTCTGACAGTGGCAACAAAACCAAAAGAACCTTGTCAAGTTCTGAACTAGAGTAATGGGCAAACAAATGAGAAACTTTACACAGAGACTAACAGTGTTTGAGCTAAGAGTGTTAAATGGAGCAAAAAGTCATCCAGGTGTAACTACATTGAAGTCAATCGCATTACACTAGGAATGAATTTGGGCCAATGCCTTATTAACAGAAAGGGTGTATTAGATAGACCCTTGCTGAACACTAGTCTCAGATGCTGAACTTTCTCACGCTGCCTGCTGTCGGCTCATTGTAGATCTGGCCAACTCAGCATTTGCAGTTCATATATTCTTTTTGGCTCCTGTCATCAGGACATGCAACATATTGACTCAAGATGCAACACAAAAGATCCGCTTTCATTAAGAACATAACATGTTGAACACATTTAGAGGAGACTGTTCCCAAAGGTTCAGTCTTGTCTTTCTGTAAGACATACATTAATTTTATAGAAACAAATGTTTGATTAAAAAGGTCTATTTAAAAAATAGGTAATATTCTCAGGCAGTAGCACTCATTAGAAATTATTCTAGTTTAGTAATTTTCTAAAAAAAAAAAAAAGATATCCTTCTCCTACCCTGTGAAAGTGATTGAAAAATAACTTGTCTAAATAAATTTAATATATTGAATTTAAATTTACTTTTAGTTCTCTCAAAGTTTTCATGTATAGACATTTTTTCCTCCAGAATTCCTGTACTGAAAAATGAAACATTAGCCTAAATATGATACTTTGAAGGCTAACATTGGGTCAGGAATTAAGGAATCATCTGTATATACAAAAAAAGAGTCCTAAAAGTTTGGAGGTTCATTTTGATTTTGATAATTATCTAAAAACTATAATGCTTTTTCCTCAGCTTATCTAGATGAACAGAATCTCTTGAGCTTGAAAATTTGGGCTGGAAATGTCATGAGAATAGATCTTTCCCTGAGATTTCAACATTTTCTTTGCTGATCCTGGACTCAAATATATGTGCTATAAGAAGAATATTTCTGCAGTGGTTTGGCATGTCCAGTCTTGGTTTCAAGCAGAAGTGGAAAGGTGAAAATAAGTGAAAACAGCAATGAGAACAATTTATAACCTCAGAAAAGGTTTTGGTGTAGGAAATAGACAATGGTTTGAGTGGCTTTTTAGATTTTCACCCATTCTTTATCCCAAGGCAGAATGATGACCCAAGGTAAGGCATAAATTTGTAACAGTGAGAGTAATTAACCATTGGAACAATTTACCAAGTATTGTGGTGGATTCTCCATCATTGACAATTAGATGTTTTTCTAAAAGATCTGTTCTAATAATTATTCTGGGAAGTTCTATGGCCTGTGTTATACCGGAGGTCTGACTAGATCATCACAGTGGTCCCTTTTGGCCTTGGAATCTATGAATCTATTTCTCCACTAGCTATACTATTTTAAAAGAAAATAGCAGTTAAAATACTGGCTCATTGTTTCACTTTTTTATATTTATATTTCCAATTTAGAAAGCCTATGTAGTTATTGTAAGAAATTAGGTCCTTCAGTCACCAAATCCTGCTCTTTTTTGCACCATTGTGATGCCATTGGGATACATTCATGCAACCCCACTGAATTAAATAGGATTCAGTGATTGTAAATGAGAACAGAATTTGCCTCCATGTGTTAATCAGAGTGATTGCTTTCTTGAAGTTTTTGAAAATCTGTACTTATATTTTTGCCTAATCCAGAAAATTGTTCACTTGGAATAATCACCCTTTCCTCAGTTCTGATCTTCAAGGCGAAATAAAAAAGGATACATTTGTCTTTTATTTTCAAAAGTCTTGGAAATCTAACAGTGCAAAAGGACATATGTCTCAAAACTACAGCCCCATGTCTATGTCTCCGTTGCATTAACTTTCCGTATGACAGATTACATCTGAAGATCATCCTTTTAGCTTTCATCTTCATTCTTCTGCTTAAAGGCAGCCAAAGCCAGCCACGTTACGTTGCAGTCTTCAAAGTTCCTTCATGAGCTGTCCATAAGGAGCTGACACTGTGTATGTGTGTTTTTTCCTATCAGATGCTCTCAGCTAAAATACACTCCAAACATTTCTTCTAACAGAAGGAAGTTGGGGAATGTGATTTGCAACTTCATTTAATTTATTTTACAGCATGAAAACTGGATGAACTAATATTTTTGGCAACAAACACAAAGTCTTTAAAATGTACCTGTGACCGATTTTCTCAGCTATGTGTTTTATAGCCTCTTGTGGGCTATATAGTCTTCAAGCCCATGTTACGAGCCTGTGACGTAACAGAAATATAATGTACTGATTTTTCTGGACAGGATAACTGCCCCCATCTGCCTAATTCTGGACAGGAAGACTTTGATAAGGATGGCAAAGGTGATGCCTGTGATGAAGATGATGACAATGATGGGGTAGAGGATGACAAAGTATGAGATTTTATTTAATGGTTGATTTTTAAAAAAATGTCTTTTATCATTTTAATGCAACTCCCTGTGATGGGGTGGGGGGTCCCTGTCCAGTGCGGGGGGAGTACACCCTGTCTCTCAAGCCGCCTTCTGCCTCTAGGCAGTGAGGCCTAAGAGTTTAAGTCCACCACTGGCTCTTTGCTGTAGGGCTGTGCGACCTAGAAGTCAGGGTCTATAGCAGTCCCCTGACTCCCTGGGCAGTAAGGCCTAGTGGCCAGAGTCACTAGCACTACCCTGACCCTAGGGGCAGTGAGGCCCAGAGACCAGCGTCAATAGCACTACCCTGACTCATAGGGCAGTGAGGCATAGTGGCCAGAGTCAATAGGGTTGGGCTGCCTCCCAGGGCAGTAGAGGTCAGGATAGGGAGTCCTGGGTCCTCCCTGCTCCACCGGGTCTCAGCCTAAGGCCCTGGTAGTGATGAATAGACTTACCTCTTAATGAGGATCCGCCTGAAACATGCTGACTGCTGTAGGGACAATGACTAGTCTCTCCCTGGGCTACTTCCTACTGTAACTCCTGCAGTCCTGGCCTATGTGTCTTTGGGGTCTCTGTCCTCGGGTTGTGCTGATCCTGGGGTCTCCGACCTCTGAGTGGCGTCCTCAGGTAACTGGGCGCCTGCCTGAGTCTCTGCGTTTCCGGCTCCCACAGTCTGGGGCTCCAGCAGCTCCTGGGCTGGAGCCTGCAGCATGCATCCTTCTTCTCCAGCAGCTAGTCCAGACTGAGCTGGGCTCCTCCCTCTTATACTGGTGTTACACTTTGAGCATGCCCAGGAGGGACATGGGGGCGTGGCTTCTCAGCTCACAGTCAGGAGTTAACCCTCCCCTGTCCAGTGAGGGGTAAATGCACCCTGTCACACTCCCTTACAAGAAATAATTAAGACTGTGTGGATCAGGTCCTCAGTTGCATTAGGGCAGCTTTGAACTGCCCAGTCTTATCTCAATTACCCTTGAAGGGTACAGCCTAGTGCAGAGCAGAGTAGGATTGCAGGAGTGCAAAGAGGACCTAATGCCCCTTTTTAAGCCTCCATCCTATCTCGTGCTGTGCTGAGTGCTCTGTAGCATCACTTAGGGTTTTGGTATATTGACTAGAACAGGAGCTGGTCCTCTGATTTAAATAAAAAATGACATTTGATTGCTTTGTCTGCACTGGGTAGTGCACTGGGTAGCATGTAACAACCAAAGGGGAAAATGAAGTGTATTCTGCTGTGTGCCTTCATGTTCTGGATCTGACTCATACAGTCTGTATTTGGAAACTTAAAAAAAAAAGTCAAACAAGCATTTGATCAATAATATTTATGTCGCATGTGCAGTTACAGAAATCATTGCCTTCAGTTACATTGTCCAGTTAGGTGACACTGAAGAGAGTATTCTTCTCTCTCAGGGACATTTATTTTTTTGTTACCATATTGCAGTAGTTGATAAAATAGGACATATTTTGCCTTTCCATGATATCTTTTCCTAGAATGTCCAAAATAGTGAAGTCTGGCTGTTGCATTAAGAAAGTAATTTGTCTTCATGGCAAATGCTTGCACAACCACAAAATAGTGAAAAATATTCTCCAGAGACTTCTCTTAAGGTTCTAGAGACCTAGTCTCCTCTCCACACATGTATGTCGGGCTTGCTCCTCCACTGCCTTGCACATTAGGTAGTCATTTACATTTGTACAAAATGGGTATAATATGCCTACCAATCTGCCTTAGTATTTTGCACCCGCTTCGCAGAGGTGTAAATAGCTACACAAGGGAAAGGGCTAAGCTCGTCAGTGGAAAGCACACTTGTACATCCATTTATATGACTTAGTTTCATTTTCACTTTCATTTCTTCCTAAGTGGAACATGAGGGATGGGAGAGTGGGGAAATACTTCTTGATAAATGAAATAATGCCTCGAACCAAGCTGTGATGTATATTCTTAAATCCTTTGCTTCTGCTCGCTAGGACAATTGCCCTCTTCTGTTCAACCCCCGTCAGTTTGATTATGACAAGGATGAAGTTGGTGACCGTTGTGATAATTGCCCGTATGTGCACAACCCTGCTCAGATTGACACTGATAATAACGGAGAGGGTGACTCATGTGCTGTGGATATTGATGGTGATGGTATGTTCTTATTTGCTAAACCAAACAGCAACTGGTTACTATTCCGGATCTAATACTTATGCACAATGGGTGGGCTGGTTGCATTTGTATGTAAGATACAATCAGTTCCATCTTATATTATACAGTCAGAAATATAGAAAAAGAAAGGGAAGACCAAGGTCCACCAATCCCCAGGCTCTGCATTGAACACAGGACATTGATTATAGACTCATAGACTTTAAAGACAGAAGGGACCATCATGATCATCTTGTCTGACCTCCTGCACATTGCAGGTCACAGGTCCTCACCCACCATTCCTGTAATAGGCCCATAACTTTGGCTTTGTATTGCTGAAGTCCTCAAATCTTATGTGAAAATAATGTGAAATGTACCCACATGAATGTAATAGATCACCCATGCCCAATGTTCTAGATAAATCACACTTCCCCACCCCATTCTAAGGCCCTTGCAAATACCCCTCAGAGGAGGAGAAGAATTTCTTCCTGACTCCAAAATAATCAGGATGCCATATACTACTTTTGTTTCCTGTTTGGATACTAGAGGGAAACAAAGATATCGGTTAAGGCTCTATCTAGAGGATATTAATCTGGGCCAGGTAAAATCAGAATTGACCTGGATAATCGTACAAAGCTCAAGCCAATCCAAACTCAAACATCCTCTGAGTTTTGAAAAAGATAGTTTTATTTTGCTTATTTGTACACACCTCTCTAGTCTTGGTTTTGGCCAGAAATGGAAGCAAAAACATTGAAATATCTTTAGAAAGCTTGTTCTTGAAGCATTTCTAACATGGTTGAAACCCAGAAGTGTTAGAAATTGTAGAAAAAAGTCTGGTCTTGGATTTGCTTCAGTAATCATGCAACTTTTGGACACTTATCTGAACTGAACCTCTGAACCTTTTGAAGTTCTCCCATCACTCACAACATCAGATTCTTACTAGAGCTCGTGGGACTTCTGCATGTGCAATGAGTGGAAAACATAACCCTGTATCTTTGGCTGAGACTCTGTATTTCAAAGTTTATATAAAGCTCCAGAAACCATATAGTTGAAGAGATGATCCTAATGTCATCTTCTGGCACTTGTGCCAACATTGTCTTAACTTTTTTTTGTCACCATGATATAATTTTGGAAGGAGAGGACGATTTGTTGCAAAATGAGAAGGAAGGGTGTCTGAATATTTGGCAACACTGTACAATTAATTTTATATATGTTATAATAAGATGAGCTTATTTAGCACTAAAGCATGCGGTCATGCAATGTATTGCTATATAGAATTCCTCAGGAATTCCATTGTGATATAGTATTTATTGCAGAGTATTACTCAAAAATTCTGGGTAGGTAGTTCCAACTCTAAGCAATGAAAATCCAAGTAATTTAAAATGAAAAAACTTTTTTTCTACTTTTTTAGCAATACACATTTTCTTTAGGCTCACAAATATAAAAGGCCAAATTCTTCAAAGCCCATGCAGTCCTTACATAAGCAAAACTTCCATTGAAATATATCTGGGAGTTTTTACATTAGTAAGGAAAGCAGGATTTAGCCCACAGTATGAAATTACAGTAGAACCTCAGAATTACGAACACATTAGGAATGGAAGTTGTTCATATGAACAAAACATCATAGTTGTTCTTTCAAAAGTTTACAGCTGAACATTGACTTACTACAACTTTGAAACTTTACTATGCAGAAGAAAAATGCTACTGTTAATCATCTTAATTTAAACGAAACAAGCATAGAAACAGTTTCCTTACCTGTCAGATCTTTTTTTAACTTTCCCTTTATTTTTTTAGTAGTTTATGTTTAACAGAGTACAACACTGTATTTGCTTTTTTATTTTTTGGTCTCTGCTGCTGCCTGATTGCGTACTTCTGATTCCAAATGAGGTGTGTGGTTGACCGGTCAGTTTGTAACTCTGGGGTTTGTAACTCTGAGGTTCTACTGTACACCCATTCCTCAGTGGCTCTTTCATTTCTTATTGTGATGTGGTAGTGCAATAAAACTGAAGCAGCTTTAATGGAATGGCAAATAAAACGTACCACTTCTGACAGAGGATCAGCATAGGGCTATGAACCTCTTAAGAGCCACTTAAACCCTCAAAATAGGGCTTCAATGGAATTTAAGTGGGGGCCTGACCTCTGCAATGGTATCTTACTGTATGTGAACCAGCTGTGCTAGATTTCTTATCTGCTTCAGTCACATTATTTTTTTACCCTCACAGACATTTTTAATGAACGAGATAACTGTCCATACGTTTACAACACTGACCAGAGAGATACAGATGGGGATGGAGTAGGTGATCATTGTGATAACTGTCCATTGGTGCACAATCCCGATCAGGTAAACACTAAGCCCATTTGTGTGAGGAGCGATGGGTGGGAGGATTTGCTCTTGATGTGGGAAATCTGAAAGCAACCTTCTAACTGCTTGTATTAATGCTGACCTCAGCGTAGGAGAGAAAGAGAGAGAAAATGTTTAAGGAACTAAACTAAATTATTATTATTATTTTTATGATGATTTGCATTGGAGTCAAGCACAGAGACCTCTACCAAGATCAGGACCCCATTGAGCTAGGCACTGTACAGACACATAGTAAAGGGCAATCCCTGCCTCAGAGAACGTATCGCTTAAATAGATAAGAGGTGGAAGGGGAAAGAGTGACAGAGAAGCTAATTAATTCGCCCAAGGACTCAGATCAGCAACAGAACCAGAAATGGAGTCCAGGTCTCCTGACTCTCAGTCCAGTGCCCTGCCCATTAGACCATCTTGCCCTCCTTTATGATTTTTAGCTAGCTGATTGCTCTGTGGGGGTGTGGGAGATACAGTACAGACTCATTGGGTAAAAGGCCAGGAAGCTCTTCTATTATCACAGGATACAGAATAATTTGAATGATGTAATTTTAAAAGTTTGATATCCCACAAGCCACCAGTGCAAAATGCACTAAATTCACTTCTGAACTGGAGAGGCCCATTTCTCCTATCACAGGACATCAGTAACTGCGATTGATTTCAGTGACAGTTACTCAGACCTGTGGAAGGAGAATCGTGCCCCTTCCTTCACAGAAGAGACATATCAATGCATGGAAAAGAAAAGGCCGTATTTTGCCCATTTTTCATTTCCACATAAAACATAAAGGCCCATTATGGCAATGATAAACTCTGTTTAGTGACAATTCTCTTCTGCCTGCAATCCACCCACTTTACATAAAAAGAAAACTGCCCTGATCGGCAACATAATATATGAACAACTCTTTTATGATATTCATGGTAAATTGCAGGTTCTGGTATGAACTGAAAGCAAAAGTTATGCAAAATAGTTTTGCAAGTTTTCAATGATTTAACACTGAATATTGCCTTGGTTCAGGTGAATGCCTTGGAATTTATAATTATGCAAAGTTATTGCACTTAGCTTCACCTCAGGGCTTATAATAACTAAACTTCATTGAGACCAATAGCAGCCACTCATACCTTAAGAACCTTGTCTGGGCAAGACAGTTCATATGAGCACTACACAGCTTGCACAGACTTCAATAATATGCGGTAACACACTCTCATGAGGGACTATCGGGCCAGCTGAAATGCATGATATCATATATGCATCTATTTTGTGCTTGCAATGCTAATTATGTTCCAGGGAAGAATTTTATCATATTGCACTTTGTTTTATTAAATGATTACATCTGATTTTTGTCCTGCAATGTATCTAATGAATACTCTAGTGTCCATCCCAGATTTTTAAATTGTTATAACTGTTGCAGTCAAACCCCAAACAGCTGGCTTTAAGACTGAAAAGTTAGATCTGAATTGTCCATCCTTCTTTTGGACCTTTAACATTTTATATATATGAAAAAACCCTCCTCTTCAATGTAGGCATTAAACTTCCTTATATGTGAAAAACAACAGGTCTGATTTTCAGGTCTGGCCAAGTGCCGCTCCGTGCAGAGCCTGAGGGGTTTGGGGCAAAGATGTCGTTAACCCCACCTTTGCACTCCCTGTATTCCTGTGCCATTTGGAGAACAATTTGGCTCCCACTGCAAGTTAGAGAAACCTTAGGTCTGCTTTGAACTTCACTTGGCTCTCCATGGCTCCAAGAGTCCACATGGCAACAAAAATTGTCAGAATGCAGTGGCACTCCAGGCAAACCTCCTATCCTGACCACACCCCTGGCATGACCCTTATGATGCAGGCAGTGAAGACTCTATGGGTATGTCTACACTACAGTTAAAACTCCTCAGCTGGCCCATGCCCTGTGAGGGTTCTTGAACCCGGACTCCAGCCTGAACCCAAACATCTACACTGCAGTTAAACAGCCCCTTAACCCAAGCCCTGCAAGCCTGAGTCAGCATGGCATGGGCTAGTCATGGGTTTTTAATTGCAGTGTAGACATACCCTATGATGCACAGAGAACTCCTTTGCATCAGGGTTATTTCCTGTGGGCTAGATCTGACCAAGGTACAGCAGTGTAAAGGGGATGTATCAGACCTGTGAATTAAGACCAGTAGGTTCCAACCAACAAACTTAAACTAAGAGCCATGTAGGAAAATGTTTGCCCAAGTTTTGGTAAGATCTTCATTGACATTCTTCATATTAGAGTGAAAAAAATTGAAATTTTATTACATTTCTACTTCATAGAAATTTGTCACCACAATATAGGAGCTCTTCAGGAAGTTACTGAAAGAGAAATGTAGAGAATAAGAAAACATGTCATCTCAATTCTGTGCTTTGTAACAATCAAGATGCCAATGTTGTTGCCTGTTTTTTTCCTGTAGACTGACATAGATAATGACCTGGTTGGTGACCAGTGTGACAACAATGAGGACATAGATGAAGATGGCCACCAGAACAACCAAGATAACTGCCCCTACATCCCCAATTCTAACCAGGCTGACCATGATAAGGATGGCAAAGGGGATGCATGTGATTCTGACGATGACAATGATGGTGTTCCTGATGACAGGGACAATTGTCGGCTCATGTTCAACCCTGACCAAAAGGACTCTGATGGTAAGAACCAAGTAGCGTGGGTTTGATTCAGTTCTAAGTACATGAAGAACTGGTGCATGTATAGAATGCGAAGGATATTTTTTTCCATGGATAAAAGAAATAAGACATTTCAGACCAAATTGAGCCCTGAGGTAACAGGCCTGAGATCACTGACCTCAGTGAAGTTTCTCCTGTTTATGTCATGTCTGAACTTGGAACATTGTATTAATGTATTAAAGGGCATCAAACTAGAACTGGTCAAACATATAATATAGTTTTGATTAAATAATTGACTGTTTTTTAAAAAAAAACAAATTTTCTGGGACAATTTTTCTTTCCTTTTCAAATGTTAATTTTTTGATGAAATATTAAACTAGAATTTTTTTTAATTAAAAAAACTATTTTGGTTTTTGAAAACCAACACAACCGACAATTTTGGTATTCAACTTCAGTTTTTTATTGAAAGAACCAAAATATTCCATAACATTTAAAAATGAGAAATATTCATTTATTTGTAAATATACATGGAAAATATTTGCCATTTTTCAACCAACTCTACTAAAAATTGTTTCACAGAGGAAATACTTTAGGTATGTGTTGATCATGTACATTAGACAGTTACATAAATGGATGCAGTATTTTCCTTCATTTCTTGTCCTGAATTGTTGCGCTGTAGTCCTGGTCACTGTTAAACAGCTGTAATGGTCTACCACATAGATGGTTGCAGTTCAGTGGTTAATGAACTGTTACCAATATATATATAATATATAAACTATTTTGTGATCCTTTAGGATTAAAAACTGCTATATACGTTTGATATATTTATCAGTAATGATCCACAAAATAAATAAATATGAGTAATTTCTTAGTTACACAAGTGTAAATGAAATTGCTGGAGTTATTCCACATTGATGCTGGTGTAACTGAAAGCAAAATTTAGTTCATATGTTCATAGTGACGATACATTTACAGTGGACCAGTTCTCGATTGCTGCTCTGGTTACTTTGGAAATTCTTGGGTGATATAGAACAGTGATAGCAGTTCCCACACCTCCTCTACTCCCAGTATCCTGGTATAAGGGGGACATGGCTAGGATAAAGAGGGAATGACTTACATAACTCTGTGCCCTGCCAATCTCTAAAAAAAACAGGAGTACTTGTGGCACCTTAGAGACTAACAAATTTATTAGAGCATAAGCTTTCGTGGGCTACAGCCCACTTCAGATGCTGTGGCCTACGAAAGCTTATGCTCTAATAAATGTGTTAGTCTGTAAGGTGCCACAAGTACTCCTGTTCTTTTTGCGGATACAGACTAACACGGCTGCTACTCTGAAACCTGCCAATCTCTGTTGCAAACCTGGATAGAGTTTGTGGATGACATGGCTGGTTGGACAAATGCTTTCAATATCTTTTGAAACAAAATCAACTCTGTCAGCAGTCAGGACCACTGGGAACTTCAGCAACATATGCATTGAATAATTAAAATTCTTGTATGGATTCAAGAATTGCTTCTTTGATATTGGCAAAGGGGATAAAGTTGGAAATGCATAGTTTTTATCTTAAGTGTTAAGATAAACAAGTGCGGGAGTGCACAGCTGGTCAGAATTTGGAGTTCTACTTGGCTGTCAGACAGTGGAATGTGGAACCATTTTCCCACCAAGCTGAACTGCAGAAAGTCTTTGAGGTTCCTAAGGTTCATTCTCCTTCTTTCTGTCAGAAAGCCCGTGCTTGAAGAATACAATGGTGATCAAGTGCACTAAAGATATTTTACATCTGCCTCTGATATAAGTCCTTGTTGGTGGCAGGATGGTACACTACATAGACTACTGGTCTCTTCCAGTGTAGTAATTCCTATGTGAACAGCTGTTGACTTATATAAATAGAGAAGGAGAGAGGTACAAAATGCTAACAATTTTTGCCTGTATATGTGTTCTGCTTGTAGGTGATGGCAGAGGTGATATCTGCAAAGACGATTTTGACAATGACAGTGTCCCAGATATTTATGACGTGTGCCCTGAAAATATTGACATCAGTGAAACTGACTTCAGAAAGTTCCAGATGGTCCCCCTGGATCCAAAGGGAACAGCTCAAATTGACCCCAACTGGGTTATTCGCCATCAGGGCAAAGAACTGGTGCAGACTGCCAACTCTGATCCTGGCATAGCAGTAGGTGAGTATCAAAAGAGAAAAGAATTATCTGGATTCTTTGGAACAGTGCTGGCTGAAACACATACAGAATAATACACAGCCCCAGACCTTAGGACAGAGATAGTTCTGTTTATCTTCAAAGTACTTTACTTTAACTACAACACTTTCTTCAAGAAATTATTCCCATTTTACAGATGGGGGAAATGAGACAGACGGTTTAAAATACACAGAGTCACTGTCAGAGCTGGGATTAGGACTCTGAATTTTTCATAGCGACCTGAGTGTTCAAGCTGCTAGACCCCACTTCTATTATACTTTGGGTAGCACATCAAACAACTGCATAGTCTTGTTTCTCTTTTCATATAGAAGCCCAACATAGCATGGATTTGTTCATTTACTCAAATGGGAATATATCTCCTGAGTGTCTGAGAGTGCCTGTGTGTATATACTTGTCAGAGTTTTTTCCTATTGCTGTTGGCACAACTCTCTGCTCAACTAATGAAGAAAAAGCATTCTGTATTGAGGTTGTATATGAGAAAAAAGCCTATTGAACTACTTGATTCCATTTCATTTTGTAATGTCAGCCGCTGTATGTTAGACCTACCCACATGCATTTTTATAGAGTTAATTCTGATAGGTAAGAGGGAACATAGTTGTTTCACTGATCTGAATAAATCAGGACTGAGGAAGGCTTGCAAACATACATCACATTTGTTGTTCTTCCTGCCAAATGCCTCCTCCTTGCTCCCAATTGGTATTGTAAGGGATCTTAATGTAAGACACTATAAATCTTAGTTTTTTCTTTAAAAGGGCTATCAAGTCATGTTGTTTCTGTAACAGCAGTATTACAAGAGGGAAAGGGACAGAAAAATGCAAAGACTACACAGAAACAAAGGTAAAAAGAGAGGATATCATCATCTTATCCTCATCCTGGTTTAAGGAATGAGACAGAACAGATATATAAGTACTATATAAACAGTACATATGACTTCATTCTCTCTCTCTCAACCCCTTCCCCCCCCCAATAAAAAACCTAGAAAGCCCAAAGCGACAGAAGTGGTATTACAGTCTGCTTTCAAACATTCTGAATTTGCACCACATGGAGGAACTGAATATCTTGCACATTTAATCCTCTACCAGGTTTCGATGAGTTCACCTCTGTTGACTTCAGTGGCACATTCTATGTTAACACAGACCGTGATGACGATTATGCCGGGTTTGTGTTTGGTTATCAGTCCAGCAGTCGATTTTATGTTCTGATGTGGAAGCAAGTCACACAGACCTACTGGGAGGACAAGCCCACCAGGGCTTATGGTTATTCAGGGGTATCACTCAAAGTAGTGAACTCCACGACTGGCACTGGTGAGCACTTGAGAAATGCTCTCTGGCACACTGGAAACACACCTGGACAGGTAAGAGAATCAAATCTTCATACCACTGAGGGGTTAACAATATTGTAAAAAGGGGGCTGACACAAAAACCGGTTACCAATTAAAAAAGGGCACTGAGGCTCAGTATGCCAATAAGAGTAAGGAAAATAGTAAACGACTTTTCAATGTTATTTTAATTTTTGGATAAAATTGCCAGTCTTTTTAGATGCTTTTGTTGTTATTTATTTGTACTATTTACAAAGTAATGCAAAATGTACATAGATAAAAGAGAATGTACAAAGTAGTTAAAAAGAACCTGCAAAATCAAAGGACAAGGTGTACAGGTAATTCTTCCAGCTTGGAGATAGTATTGGTGTTACAATGGGCTTTATTCTCTTCAGATGGGTGTTTAAACACCCACCTTTGGGGCATCACATATATTTGATGTTTATATTTCTGAACGTGGCTGTGTTCAGAACGTTTGCCGCAAACTCCCAAATCTTGTAATAGCTTCACACGGTGGCCCTTGTGACCCTACGGAAGCCCATTGAAGTCAGTGGGGCACCACACAAGCACAGGGATCCAACTGCATACAGTTCATTCCAGGCTCTGGGCCTTCCTGGAGAGTTTTATTGTGCCAGAGATTTGAAACAATATACAATAAATATTGGGCCAGTCTTGCAGTAGCGCTTACTCAGCTGATTAGTCCCATTTCTTTCAATGTAGCTACTCACATAGGTATGTGTAGCAGGATCAGTTCTGTAGAGTGAACGTTGTGTGTGTGTGTGTATATCTGAACATGTACAGAACTCAAAGACAAAATATATTCCCAGGTCTCCACTCCCCTTTACTTTCCTTGCACTTTTTCATCAATTATCAACATTTTCATCAAGTGGTCTGGAAATAAATATAAAATTACTGCTGATAAAATTTTTGGATGACACAAAGCTTACCAGAGTGGTAAATAATGATGAAGACATGCCAGTCATATAGCGTGATCTGGATCGCTTGATAAGCTGGGCCCATTCAAAAAAGAAATGTAGGCCATACTTACAGAATGGCAACTATATTCTGGAAAGCAGTGATTCTGAAAAGGATCTAGGGCTCAGAGTGGATAAGCAACTGAACATGAGCTCTTAGTGTGATGCTGTGACAAAAAGAGCTCATGTGCTCCTTGGATGTATAAACAGGGAAATAGTGAATAGGAGGAGGGAGGTTACATCTGTATGCAGCATTGGTGAGACCTGTTCTGGAATGCTGCATCAGGTTCTAGTGCCCATATTTTAAAAAGGATACTAAAAAATTAGAGGGTGAAGTAAAGAGCCAAAAAATGCTTTGAGTAATAAATAAAATGCCTTGGAGGGAGAGACTTAAAGTACAAACTGTTTCTAATGAAGCATTTGTATTCCTACTGTAGGTACGTACCTTGTGGCATGACCCCAAGAATGTTGGCTGGAAAGATTATACTGCCTATAGGTGGCAGTTGATTCACAGGCCTAAAACAGGATTAATAAAGTAAGCGGTATTTCAATGCCTACAAATTTCCTAATAATATAGCTGTCGTTTCTAATGAAGTAGTGGCTTTTAATGGTTTGTTTGTTAATTCCAGTGCTGATGATTCATTCATGGCAGACTGTTTCTCTATTTTTGGAACATTTTATTAGATTTTAAATAACTTCTCTCTCTCCTCACACACACACATCAGATGTGTTCAATTTCATTAGGACTGTTCAGTATTTACATAAACTAAATATTATTAAATAAAAAGATATTGAATTCTTACTAAATAACTGTTTTGTAAAGTAGCCAAGAAAGAGAAATTCCAAAACAATACTCAAAGTAAGATTAAAACTTGACATTTTTTTCCCTATCTAGTTCAGCATTCTGTCTCTGACAGTGGCTTACACCAGGTACTCCAGAAACATGTGTAAACACCTCTGTAATGCACACAAAAATGCACTGCTATGTATTAGTTATGAAGGATATCTTTTCCTAACCCTAATTGGTTATCTTATGCCTTTTAAAAATGAGGATTGACAGTGCAGATAATTTTTAACCTGCAGTAAATACTGTAACTGTATATTACATTTTTATTGGGGAAATTATCTCTTGCCTCTTTAGACCTGAATAGCCCAGGACTCATCAGGACTAATACAGTTTTGTTCTGTTGCATGATGTGGGGAGTAGAAAGGATTTGGGGACCACATGGGTCATCCATTACATTAGAAAGAATAAAAGACAGTTTATCTATGTAATATAAGCCATCCTGCTTTAGAGCATAGGCCAGCGATTAATTGACAGAGGATAAAAAGATACTCCTGTTATGGGCAGGTTATTTCACAGTTGTGCACTCACTATGGTGTTTCTTGCACTTTCCTCTGAAGCAGCTGGTACTGGCCACTGTCAGGATACTGCTCTAGTGGGCCCATTGCCCTAATCTAATGTGGCAGGTCCTATGGTCCTTGTACCTGAAGCTCCTTCATCCTACTGAGAATTCTAATAGAAAGAAAAATTAACTAGGTTTTTGAATAGTCATTAAAATGTATTTATTTGTGAGGAGGTAACAGACTTACTGTGAGTCAATTAAATTATGTGTATATTTCTCAAGCTAACCTCTAAGCATAAAGAGGCATGTGGCTATTCAACATTAAGAACATGACACTACTTCTTGACACTCCAGAAGACTTAGCTGTAATAACACAAGGATTTTGGAAATTCTTTGCAGATGATGTTCATAAAATTACTCATGGAACAGCGCCAGGGCTTCCAATAAATGGGCTATGACTACCAGACAGACTCGGGGAGGTATAACAGAGGAATGACCCATGTAATAAACTTGTACTACATGGCACCTAGTGTTAGAATTCAACATCATATCATCACCTGACAGCTGCTATTACATGTTTCAACCTTGGAATGTTCTGTTGATTCACTATACTAATCTAAAACATGTCTTTCTTTACAGAGTTTTAGTATATGAAGGAAAACAGGTCATGGTAGACTCTGGACCAATCTATGATACGACCTATGCTGGTGGACGATTAGGTCTTTTTGTCTTCTCTCAAGAAATGGTCTACTTCTCCGACCTCAAATATGAATGCAGAGGTTAGTTTTTCAGTGAACTAGGCAATTATGAAAGTTTTATTTATGCCACGATTACTTCAATCTCCCAGCTAAACACGAGGGCAGTGGTTTCAAACTGTGGGTCACGACCCAGAAGTGGGATGCAGAATGTAAGGCACTGGGTTGTGGCGGCTCTGGTCAGCACCACTGACCGGGCCATTAGAAGTCCCATCAGTTGTGCTGCCCGGCTAAGGCAAGCTAGTCCCTACCTGTTCTGATACTGCGCTGCACCCCGGAAGTGGCGAGCAGCAGGTCTGAGAACCGGCCAATGGGAGCTGAGGGGGCGGTGACTGCGGGTGAGAGCTGCGCAGAACTGCTTGCATGCCTCTGCTTAGGAGCCGGACCTGCTGCTGGCTACTTCTGGGGTGCAACAAGGTCCCAATGCCAGGACAGGCAGGAAGCCTGCCTCTGCACCCCTCTTGCACCGCTGACTGGGAGCCGCCCAAGATAAGCCCATGCCCCAATCCCCTGCCCCAGCCCTGAGCCCCCACAAACTTGGAGCCCCTTCCTGCACCCCAAGCTCTTCATCTCTGGCCCCACCCCAGAGCCTGTACCCCCAGCCCAGAGCCCTGACCCCCTCCCACACCTCAACCCCCTGCTACAGTCCTGAGCCCCCCTGCATCCCAAACCCCTCATCCCCAGCCCCACCCCAGAGCCTGCACCGCCAGACCAGAGCCCTGACCTCCTCCTGCATTCCAATCCCTTGCCCCAGCCCAGATCCACCTCCCACACCCTGAACCCCTCATTTCCAGCCCCACCCCACAGCCCTCACCCCCACACCCCAACCCTCTACCGCAGCTCTGTGCTCCTCCCACACCCCAAACCCCTCATCCCCAGCTCCATTGCGTCATGGGCATCAACAATTTTCTTCAACTGGGTCGCCAGAAAAAAAGGTTGAAAACCACTGCACTAGGGAGAAAAGATAGAAATAGAAAGTATCTTCCAGTTGTTGAATGGAATCCTTAATCTGTCAATCATTCTGAAATAACTCAATCAATTCTTAACTATGAATGAAACAAGAGGGAGTTTATTCGGAGTTGATCAACATGCTGTCCTGAAACAAGTGGACTTAAGCATGTGCTTAACTGCTTTCCTGAATGAGGGCATGACTGTATAACATACAGCAATAATCCTGATAAATTTCAGCCAGAAGGCATGTTCCAAAGCCATAAGGGACCACAGCATAATTTAGACACTGATTCATTAAAATAGCTTGGATCCAACTAGTCTTAATGTAAATCTGAATAACCACAAACACATGTTTAATACAATCTGCCTGGAAAAAGAAGATGGAATTATCTGAGGGAGATATGTGTTTGGAACTGTGTGTGTGTATATCCAGCGCATTAGTGTGTGTTGCATGTGTGATGGTCACCTTCATGCCCGACACACTGGGAGTGAAGCAGGGAATCTCTAGAGCTAAAAGTGTGAACTGCTATAGCTTGAGCTAAAGAGCCAATGTTACCTAGCTGGCAGATGTAACAACTCATATCCTCTATTGATCAGAGCAGGACTTGTAACATGTATTCAGTAGTGGGTTACTCATGCACTTGCAGACTTATGGATAGCCCTTCTTTAAGGAGGCATTAAGGATTCAGTGGATATTTTCAATTCCCATTTTATAGAAGTGTAGGACTGGAAAGGACCTCAATAGGTCATCTTGTCCAGTCCTCTGGACTCAAGGCAGGACTAAGTAATAACTAGATCATTCCTCACAGGTTTTTGCCTAACCTATTCTTAAAAACCTCCAAATATGGTGATTCATGCAGTCTCCATTTAAAAAAATATAATGAAACCATCCACAATGTTATAAATGTGAAAATATAGTACTATTAAAAAGAAAATGAACTCAGAACAGGAAAAGTAATCTTTGTATTACGCAGGCTGCTTCCCTTTTACTATAGCACATTTGAGCTCTTGTTCCATTTTTACTGTATTCCAAACCAAATATGCCTCTGCACCAATTAATATCTGTTTCTCTTTTACTTTAGATTTCTGAGCTATGGTTGCTACATTACCAGCAAAGTACTGTAGATGCTGTGCAACCTAGACACCTCAGTACATCCTGGTACTCCCAACTTCTCTTTCTGTGTACCTCCTCCTCCTCCGGCCTTCTGTTCAACTAAACTTGTACCTCCCTGCTGCCAAGAGTGGCTTAGCCAATCCTGCGCTCAAGTGCCTTCTGAAAACTAAGACTAATGGGACCTAAATGTGAGCGTCCAACCCACCACTGAAGCAAAAGCAGATTGATACATTAGAACATTTTTGTAGAGTGAAAACTTAGCAAGACTTGTTTGTTTGTTTTTTTACAAAGGAATGACGTTTACATATAAAGTGTAATTACTTAATGTATTTATATATATATGGAGAAAAAGGGGATGCATATCATCCATTGTCTTAAACTAAGTGGGGAAAAAAGTGTTAAAACCACTTTTTTATGCGTAGGGTTGACACTTCCCTTGCTCCGATCAGGGCTGGACCTCAGTAACACAAAACCTCTGAGCCTAATTTCAGTAAAATAACAAAGGGACCACACCAACAATATCTAGCCTAATAATGAAGAAGCCATTGGAGAATAAAGTGAAGGCCACATAATATGAAGATGGCTTGATGCAAAAAGATCTTTCAGCTGATAAGGATGCTTTTACTAACTCTTCAAAAATACCTTTTAAGATTAGAAGTTGCTGAAACTTCAGATTTTTAGTTTCAAATAATGTCTAACTAGAAATAACAATGCATGTTATTTGTATGGACTTAAATCAGGACAAATACAATTGAACCAGCTCTTAAACTTCAACATAAGAAAGCATAGCAATTCAGTTAAGCACATAAGGCCATCCTCTGTGGCTTTTATAAAATGGTTTCCAGTTGGCCAGTGTACATCTTTTTTTGCATTCCCTCTTGCTAAACATATTTCATGACCATCTGGAACAAGTTGAACCTGAACCACTTTTCCATCTCTGCTGCAAAAAGCACTTTGACATCCTGAATCCTGATCTAGGATTATGAAAAGGTAGCCACGCTACCATTACCTAATTTGGAAATTCGGAAATTAAGGTTCCAGTTATAAATATTTTGTTAATATTTATCATGATTACACATACTGCTACCTTCTCTGATAATTTATTTTTAAAGCCTGTCATACAGTGCATTAGTAATGCATTATTAACAAATAATGCTAGAACAATCTGTTAAAAAAGCATATCACAACATGAAGATATCATTGAAGCAATGTACACCCTTGTTTAAACATGCGGTTTTATGTCATTACAATCCAGCATGCTCTAAAGTAGCACATGATTAAATAAATAATAATGAGGAATTTATAAATGGAACCTTAATATATATATACGGTTATCCTAATTTTAGTATTTTGTATTGTTACCTATGTCTGCTGTATATAGAACTGTTTTATTTTTTAAATAATGCTGAAGGGATACCAGTGTTTATTCTAACCAGATACAACAGTTATTCAGTTATACAATAGTATGCAAGTATTTAACACTTTTTTGTTTTGTTTAAGATGTATGAGCTTTGTTCACAAAAAAAACCTCTTGCTGGTGTAATTTTAATCACAGATGAGGTTTACTAAGGGAATACAGTATCTCTTGCCTTATCATAGGGCATGGTGAGCCAAATGTTGACTCAGCTCATTTTTTCCTTTTAAATAGATTTTACTGCTATATTCATTAGAAAGAATTCACAGTTTGGGGCTTTATTGCACATTTTACAGTCTCTTTATATTAACAAACCCTTTTTTTTTTTTTTTTTAAATCCTCCTTATGAGGTTTTTTGAGTTTGTTGCAATTCATACTTTTGTTGTTTCAAATTGTATCCCCAAGTCCCAATGAGAAAGTGGGGAGATTTCATTAAATGTAATGATTGTGATGGACGTGTAGGGTTTTTTGGTTTGGTTTTGTGAAAGCATGACATCAGTGTGGGGATGAAGATGTTAATATTTAGATTGTACCATAATTTTCCTATTCTATGTAAATTATTTATGAAGATTTTCTTTTTCTTTTTTTCTTTGCAAGGGTGTGTGTGCATGTGAGAGAAAAAAGGAGGGAGAGAATGAGATCAATGAAACTTCACTTTGTTTTGCCAAAGATTGTAAATAATTATTTATTTGTTTACACAGACAAAATTCACCATTTAACATCCTGCTTCATTTAGTCAGATCATCATTTTTTATATTTTAACAATTAATGATAGGAAATAAACTGTAAAAAGGTTTTATAAAAAAAAAAATCTCTTTACCTTTTTTATAGTTAAAAATGTTTCTTTAAAAAAGAAAAAAAGAAAGAGCTACCAGGCCCTGAAACTCTCTGGTAACTAAACAAACCTGTTGCTTGGTTATAAATCATTTCATGTCAAACGGATCTGTTGGTTAGTTACAAATCATTGAGTATATTTTAAGGATGTAACAGCAGGCTTCCTGGTCTCATTGAAAAGAGCCATAATTCCACTTGAGCCACTTAATCTCTTGGTGAACCACCCAAAATTGTTTTATTTCTGACACTATAATTGAGAAATTCACTCCTGCTTCTTGTCATTGCCAGACAAATGCACAGGTTTCTGCACTGGATCTTGGCCAGAGTAACTGAACAGATGTATAGTTTGGTCCTGTAATCCTTACTCCCACACATCCTATTGAAGTCAATGGGATATATTAGTGTGAATAAAGATTACCCACACAATCAAGGGTTTCAGGAATGAGCGCTTTGGGATGGTTCACACAGAACAAGAAATGAGAAAAAAAAATCTCAAAACAACATGATGATAAGATGATGGTAGATGATAAGCTGCAATCATTTGGAGAGGGGGCAGGTGAATTGGTTTAGAAAAAACAAGAACACCCATCATGCCAAAACCTTGCACACTTTGCAAAATGAACCTGAACCAAACATTTCTTTAAATGTCTGAATAGGCCTGCACACCCCCAACTTTAATTTTCATGTGCCTTTCCAATTTGGTGTTCCAATGGGGATTGGAAACAAAAGTTTGTTCAGGTGACACTTCTAAATATGATCTGAAGTATGAGAAACGTCACACAAGAAAGCCATAGAATCTTTTGCTAAAACCCCAAAATCTTTCGAAAGCATATCTGAACTGATTCCGATCTCCAGGCTTGTGGAGAGTTATCCATCACTAGCTTTGACTGCCATTTGGGCTGCAGAGGCAAAGGCTGTTTTGACATATTGTGGCAGATAGCCTCAGAGAAAGGAAAAGTCTAATAACAGCATGACAAAAATACAGGGTCTCTGAAGAAAATAGGGATGAAAATGCCTGAAAAGAAGGTACTTCTACGAGTTAATGCATTCATATAAAACAATAACATACTCTGACCTTCCTTCATATTTCTAGCTAAATTAGAACTGATGACCTTGAAGAAGTTCAGAAACATTTGGTTAATATTTGAAAAAAAACATTTTTTTTTTTTTGCAGCCTCTGAACTTCTTTTTTCAAGATGGAAATGGAAAGAAAAGTGTTGAAAGAGACCAAAAAGCAGACTATTTCTTCAGTGTGGTGGGAGCAGTGGGCCAGTGACTAGACTTGAGTTCTGGTTCTGACACTGATTTGTTTTGTCCACTGTCACACATCACTTACAGTCTTTGGGCCTCAGTTGCCCTGTGTATAGAACAGGAATGATAAAATTTCCCCTCCATTGCAAAGTGCTTTGAGATCTGTGGGTGAAAAGTGCTATGTAAGTGCCATGTATTATTATTTCTGGACCAACCAAACCAATCAGTACTGAAAATCCCATGAAAGCAAATTGTCACCGGATTTCCAGTCCAATTTTGCAGCAGTTTAGCTATTTTAGATAAGCTTCAGCTAGGCCTCTGAATTTTAGAGTGTTTATCTGAACTGAGCTACTGAATCTTTAAAGGTTTGTTCAGCACCAGGATAAAATATCTACAAGGGTTTTCATCCATGAGGAAGACAAAAGCAAGAGTCACACCTGTGACCTCTCATGTTAAACAGACTGAAAAGTAGCATAAGTAATGTTAACATCTGTGTCTACAATAGGTGTTGGAAGTAGGAGTGCTGGAGGTGCTGCCGCACCCCCTGGCTTGAAGTGGTTTCCCTGATATACAGCGTTTACAATTTGGTTCAATGGCTCTCAGCACCCCCACTATATAAATTGTTCCAGCACCCCTGATGTCTACTGCTTGCTAGTTTCATTCTGGGACAGCAGTTGAACAGAATGTAAGTCAGTGAGCCAAATCCTGATCTTGGTGAACTCGGTGGGAGTTTTGCCGTTGACTTCAATGGGATCTGGGTTAGGTTCAGTGTTCAATTTTCACAGCAAAAGTCAGTAAAAGAAAAGCTAATGCTCACATGGGAACATCTGCTGTACAAAGCCATTTGAAAAATAAATAACTATGTAATAACTTGGCAAAGATTTGTTCCCAACATGGAGGGGACCACCCCTGTAGAGTAGGAAGGGAGACCTTGAAACAAAAGGAACATAGAACCACTCAAACCAAAGGGCCATCTGATTCAGTATCCTGTCTCTTGACAGGGGCCAAAATCAAATGCTTCAGCGGAAGGTGTAAAACCCATATGATTAAAAATAATACATTAACATGCCTATGGGGGAAATGTTCTTCCTAGCCCCATGCATTAAAGGCTAGTGGTTGGCTTATGTCCTGAAGCATGAGTGTTGTTTACTTTAGCAAGCTAATATAATTGCAGATAATCTTATTATTCCTGTTTGTGTCTAATTTATTTGAATGCCACTTCTTGGCCTCAGTAAACTCCAACAGTGAGTCCCACAGTTTGATCATGCATGACATAAAATATATATTTCCTCTTATCAGTTGTAAATGTATTACCTTTTCCTTTCATTGGATGGCCTTTTTTTCTTGCCTTATGAGAGAGGGTAAATAATATATACCTCTATCATGTCAGTTCTGAATCGTTTCCTTCCCAAACCAATTTGTTCTTTATAAAGCTATGTAACTGGGAGGAGATGCTATCATTCTGTGTGTGTGTGTGTGTGTGTGTGTGTGTGTGTGTGTGTGTTGTGTGGGGGGGGGGCACCCTGCCTGCCGATGGGGGAAAGCTTTACAACAGCTGCCATTTTGGATTTCAGTACAGATACAGAGACACTCACTGTAGTCACTCTCTCTCTCTCACATGGAGACTCTGTAGTTTGTTGTTTTTCTTAATCTGAAATAAATCATCTAGACTGAAAAATACTTGTTTTATCTGCCCCAACATTGTCTCCTCCTAATTTCTAACTGGTAGCGATTGGTTTAAACCTTGAAACATGAGGCTTAATATCCCTTCCATAGTTTATTGGCATTAACTACAGCAGCGCTAGACATTCTTGTTATTTATATAAATGTCCAATCCCTTGAATCTTGCCAAATGTTTGGCCTCAATGACATTTTGTAGTAGTGAGTTCAACACTAATTATACGTTGTCTGGAAAAATTATTTCCTATCAGTTTTGAATTTGCCACCTTTTAATTTAATTGACTGCCCATTTGTTTTTGTATTGTGAGACACAGAGAACAGAAGGTTCCAATCTACCTTTGCTATCCCATTCAGTATTTTATAAACTTTTATCGTGTCCCTGCTTATTTTTCTCCTTTCTTCCTACAAGAACTTTTCTATGCCCCTAATCGTTTACAATATTCTTTTGGGGGGTTGGAGCATATAATACTCTAGATGAGACAGTATTATTGATATATATAATGGTAATATAATATTTACCATGTTATTTTCCATCCTGTGCCTTATACATCGTACCTTCTTGTTTGCTTTCCAGACTGCAGCTGCACATTGAGCAGACATCTTCATTCAGTCATGTACAATTTTGCCCTTTCCTGAGTTGATACAGTTAATTTAGAACCCTGTAAGGTGTATGAGTCATACATATGTTTCTTTCCAATGTATATTGCCTGTGGGAGTGGGGTCACAGTGCAGGGGTGGGGCCACAGGGGCAGAGTCACATGGGGCCTTATGTCACACTATGCATAAGGAACTGGATTGCCTTACTTCACCCTTGAAATATCTGTTCTAATGAGATCCTTTTCTATTGCTGGGAATTCAAGCTCAGCTATTTTTGCCTTTAATCTTTTTGTACTAGCACATAGACATGTGTAGACTTTATTCCTGGGTGTACTTTCTTAATATAACATGCTTATCGGCACCGTTATCATTTTGGATTGTACCTCAATGACTTCAACTTCTGCTTCCTGCAGTGCTGTTGTAATTCTTTCCTCTACTGCTAGATGCATAGTTTCTTGTGTTACTGACATCACTAGCAGATGTCTTTGTCTAACCTAAATGTTTCTCAGAACCCGTCAGTCTTTCCCTTACCACCTAGTTTAAATAATCCCCCAAATCTTCCCAATTTTCTGTGCCAGCAATCTGGCTCCACTTTGTTTAAAACGGAGTCAATTCTTTCTGTAAAGAATTTTCCTCAAAGGAGTCCCCAGTGCAGAGGTGAAAGTTAGCCGGTATGCCCCGGTATGGCATACCGGCAAGAGCTGGTGCACCATACTGGGGCAGCCCGGCTTCCCCAGGCAACAATTTAAAGGGCCTGGGGCTCCCAGCAGCGGCTGGAGCCCCAGGCCCTTTAAATTGCTGCCAGAGCCCTGCTGCTGGAGCCCTGGCATAGCCCAGTGAGGCTCCAGGGGTTATTTAAAGGGCCGAGCTCCTGCTGCCTCTACTGCCCTGAGCCCTTTAAATAGCTGCTGGAGCCCCGCTGCCGCTACCCCAGGGCTCCAGGGGCTATTTAAAGGGCTGGGGCAGTAGAAGCAGGGGGGTCCTGGGCCCTTTAAATAGCCCCCAGACCCCTGGAGTAGCGGCGGGGCTCCAGGGGCTATTTAAAGGGCCCGGGGCTCCCGTTGTCTCTACGGCCCAGCCCTTTAAATAGCCCCCTGAGCCCTGCTGCCAAAGCCCTGAGCCCTGGGCCCTTTAAATTGCTGCCAGAGCCCCCAGCTGCCGCTGCTATCTGGGCAGGGGAGGGTACAGGGCAGGCCAGGGCTGGCTCTGACCTCCCCCATCCCCGCCCGAGGCCCCACTCCTTCCGGGGGCCAGAGCCAGCCCCAACCCAGCCCCGTACTGGAAGTACCTATTTCTCCTTTCACCCCTGCCCCAGTGCCTCATAAATTTGCATCCCTCCCTCCTAAACCATCTTCTTATCCATAGATTGAAACCCTGTAGTTGCACCTGTTCTCTGCATGAAGCCAGAAGCATTTCAGGGAAAGCGACCCAAGAAAAAGAAAGGGACAACTAGAACGTGATACATAAGAATGGGAGAGATGAATGCTATAATTTCCCTGTATTAAAGTGGTGATATGCAACAGGCAGAAACAACCACTTCTCAGGAACACTGTCCTTTGCATTTGCATGGTCTCTGCTAAGCCTACTTAGTGCAAAGTTTCTCTCTTACAAGAACTTTTCCCCCCAGCATGCCTTTCTTTAGCTGTTCCTTTAAATTTGGCAGAGCCAAACAGCTGCATCCTAATACGACCATTCTTCAACTGGCTGCTGCTTGTGGCATCTTTCTCCCTTCCAGCTGCTAAATATTCTTAACTCCTATAATGTTTTACCTTTTTTTCCCTATGGAAAAAAAATCTAATTTCTTCAAAAATTTGTGGCTCAAATGACAAATATTGTTACTGTAAGCCTGTTTGGAATAGGATTTTTTGCTTTGGTGAAAAATCCTCCCCCTGCTAATTAAATAAGATGAGCTCAAAGAATGGGATACTTGAGTCCCACTACCTGGGGCCATATTATCCCTGGCCCTTGAGTGGGTATGCTGAAAACCAAAAGAAAGGGAATCTTCAATGCTGCTAAGCAGCCTGCTCAACAATCAGGGACAATGCTGTAGCCGCTACCCACCGGGGAGCATGGGAAGCTAAGGGTCATATAGCACCTCAAAAGGTGGAGGGGAAGAGAGGAGGCAGGACCATGGTCCACTCCTGTCCTGTCCTCCTTTCACTGGCCTACAGAATGACTGGCATACACAGTGCAGAGCAGGCTGGATTATCCTAGTAAGATGGACTAATGTGTGTGTACCCTTCTCATAGACTCTAAGGTCAGAAGGGACCATTATGATCATCTAGTCTGACCTCCCGCATGATGAGGGCCACAAAAGCTGACCCACCCACTTCTCTACAATCCCTCACCAAACCGTTCCAGAAGAAATGCAGTTCCTAACTTCCCCTCTGTCCCCCTTTTCAAGGCTGTGATTGATACTACACAGCCAAACCCCCATTGTGGGTGATGACACAGGCTAGCTTAAATGAGGTGTAAAACTAAACAGTTGTACAGCTTTTCCCTTGAAATTGGGTGGGTTGGCAGTTTGAATTAAATAAATAAAAGCTGTGAAACTTACAGCAGATGGAGACACAGTTAGGAATACATTCTTGTAAAGTCTCTCCCTCCCCCAAAAAGTTGCTTAAATGTGTGCTGGTTTATTACATGACTGCCATTTTTCTTAACTGTCCTTTTTTCTCCTTCAGTCTCATAATTTTTGGATTTATATCCTCCATAGCTAAGGAAGAACTACATGCTGCAATGCATCCATATAGAAATTATGTAAACCCAGAAAACCCCACACCTTATGGGCCAGATTCTGTCTGAATAAGTCCCATGAAATCCCAAGGAACTCCAATGATTTCAATGGACTCAGACGATGACCATATCAGCGCAACTAAGATCAGAATCTGGCTCATAAAATCCAGAAGTTTCTGCTTTACTGTATAAAATCAAACCATCCATGTTGGTACATGGTATATTGTGGAGCAGTACCCAGGCAATACTTTTTAGTTGTCATGGGGCTTCTGTAATGCCTTTTCTTCTTCAGTGAGAAAAAGGAGAGAAGTTCTTATCTACCATAGCTGTATGTTCTCTGTAGCTGCCCTGTTCTCCAAGGATGCTTCTCTCTGCCTATCCAACCAGCGCCTGCTATTTTATTAAGTGAAGTGGGGTGGGTACTGTATAATGTATCAGGAACTAGTACTCATATTTGCTACATCAGTGTGTTGCAATCACAAATAATCTGGGTGGAAAGTGGTTTTCCTTCCCCTAACACCCCCCCCCCCCCCCCCCCAAAAGTCAAGATTTTGAAAAATATTCCTCTCTGCAATCAGGACAAAAAGTTAAAAATCTCAAAGATTTTCACAAATAAAAAGACAGGGGTGGGGAAGGAAGGTGAGGAAAGAAAGAAAAGACAGGTTTGGGTCACTCACACATTTCATTTAGATAATTGTGAAATGTTTCATTTCAATTTTGACCTTATGTTTACATGTGTTTTTTTAACTATTAATTAACTTACATTTCACAACAAAAAGTCATTTTGAACCAATTTCAAAAAGTGTCTTTAAACAATTTTCAAGACAGGAAATTTGTCTAAACTGACCCTTCCCTACAAAAAAGTTTTGGTTTTGACAAATTGGCATTTTCTGCCCTCTGACCCCCACAAAAAACCAAAACAAACCCAAAGTTTTGTTGAAAAATTCCCACCCATCTCTAATTAGAAACACATAACAAAGCCTTTATTAGATTTTATCAAAATCTGCTGTGACATACTTTGACCTTGTAATAATAGCCTACTGCATGATGGGTAACTCCATTTAGGTGAAGAAGAACTAAGTCTTTAGAAATATTTACAGCTTAAGCTACAGTACACTTTTCAGCCAACCAACCAACCAATCTATCTATCTACTTGTATATATCCCTGTAGCATCCATAAACAAAAAAGATTATCTTCTCTTTATAAACACATTAGTCCCTTTCCAACATCTGTGGCGTATTCTTCAACTATCTTCATCTTTGCTGAACCTATCCGTGTCAGAATAGGATACTGGAGATTCACACACTGCAAATCACACTTTAAATCTTAGCAATGGCTGTAACAGTGTGTCTTGGAAATTGTTTATAGTCATTTAGATTATGTACTCACTGAGTAACTTCTAATAGATACATTCTGAGAACTCCCTTTGTGAGTCAATTTCCGCTCTTTAAATCATACTGACATAAAGAAAAATTAAGATGGCTTGTGTGGGAGGCAGAAACCAGCAGTCACATCAGTTCCTGACATGGATATTTTGACCAAATGTCTTTTTCAAATCTTTGGAGAAAACAAAGTGAAATATTTTCCTGAACTGAGGACTGTTATTCATAACATCATCTGTCTTAAGAGGGCTTCCATTTCAGTTGTAGGCCAGGGAGCTCACTGAGCCCATCTCCTAACTGTGTAGTGAACACAATTGTCTGTCCAGTGTCTTTGCTATTGCAGTCTTTAAGGAGGCATCAAACATCAATCAAGATGGAGAGGGTGGAGAAGAATCTTCCTATCATTAATAAAGAATAATTCTTAGAAAGGAAAACAACAGACTCAGAATGCTTTCATGTAACATTCTAGAACTCACTAATCATTTATTCATGTGTTTAAAGAGCTAGGTATCTAGCTTCTTATAAAATGATTAGGCAAAGGGGAAAACAACACATGATTTATTTTGATAACAACTAGCTTTGAGATGGGCAGGTAAGCAAAGAGCCTGAAGGAAACACTAAAAAGAAAAGGACTTATAACTATAGAAGAGAATGATTTTTAGTGTGGAAAAATGAGAAAAATCAAAACAACACTTAATCTCTATTCAATATTTATCATCAATATATCACAACAGAGTTCACACCTACCTTGCTAGGAAGTTTCATCTATTATAAATGGAGGATACTCTAACAGGATTGTTATTTACACAGGCCACAACCCATTATTTATTCAACATAGTCAAATTTCTTGACTTCATTTACAGATGTTATTTATACTTTTCTGGATTGCTTCAAGAATATTAAAACACTCAAGTGTAAAAACAATCCTTATTCTCTCAGGCAAGTCATCTGATATCCTCTCTCCCATTGAAAGTGATGCCTGTCACTTAAAATATACATGATACCAAAATTGTTAATTAAATGGGAGGAAACAAGGTCATTCTCACTTACAGCCAAGAGGACTAAAGTTCTCTATTCTATCTAGACCCGTAGGCCTGGTCCACACTAACCCCCCACTTCGAACTAAGGTACGCAAATTCAGCTACGTTAATAACGTAGCTGAATTCGAAGTACCTTAGTTCGAACTTACCGCGGGTCCAGACGAGGCAGGCAGGCTCCCCCGTCGATGCCGCGTACTCCTCTCGCCGAGCTGGAGTACCGGCGTCGACGTCGAGCACTTCCGGGATCGATCCGGGATCGATTTATCGCATCTAGACAAGACGCGATAAATCGATCCCAGAAGATCGATTGCTTACCGCCGGACCTGGAGGTAAGTGTAGACCTACCCTTATATATGCCCCATCAGTGTAGGATGTGAAAACCTTACAGTCACTCAGGTATTTATTCTCACTATAGGAAAGTGCTATTATCCCCAGTTTACACCTGGGAACTGCAGCAGAGCAAGACTCAATCACTTGCCCCAAGTTACAGAGCAAATCAGTGGTTGACAGGAATTGAAAAAAGCTTCCTGAACTCCAGGCCAGTGTCTTTATTACAAGGCCATCCTTTCAAAGCAAAGAGCCACAAGACCTCTCACTGGGTGTGACAGAGTACTGAGAGATGGAGCTTGAGCCAGCACTCTGGTCACTATTAGCAACCATTAGGTTCCCTCAGAGAAGGCCTAATTGGTCACGGGATGTGCCTGGCTTAGGAAGTTAATGAGCTAATTAGTGCATTAATGGACAAGTGGTTAAAAAGAACACAGGTAGGAGCGGGGAGAGAAAAAAGAGGGGCTAAGAGTGTCTGACAAGGGGTGGGTCTGTGAGCAGAGACTCCTCAACTCACTTTCTTCCCCCCAGGAAAAGGGACAAGAAAGCTGGAAAACAGTGCAATGGTGTGGATGCAGTGATATGTATTTGTGGAGGGACTGAGACACTGCAAATAAAGTACATGCTGGTGTTCTCAAGTAAGAGCTGTATGTGTGCGTGTAAGCAATGATGGAATGTTAGGTGTGCCCTTTCACACTGGGGTAATATGAAAGGTTTATTTCCCCTATCTTTCCCCCCCTAGAAATGAATTCAATCCTCATGAAATGATTGCTGATGGATACTCAGTCTCAAAAGTGATCTTCTTTGAGCACCTCTAGGTTTCCTTAATCTCATATTGGGTTAGTCAGCCAACCACAGAGGCCTCATGTAACGTTAGGTCAAAAGGACAACATGTTGGACTCTGTTCCTCTCCCAGTGAAGTTAATGGCAAAGCTCCTATTAACTTCAATAAGAGCAGGACTGTACCCAATACAATTTGTATGGCCCAGCCTTTCAAAATCAGTCTCTAATTTTGGGACACCCTGAATTAGAGACATCCCCAAATTAGAGACTACTTTAAAAAAAAATCTGCCTGCATACATCCTACATTATCTGTGATTATCACTAAGAAAAATACTCTCGTTTTTATCTTATTTTGCTAAAGCAGGTGGTGGGGGGAGTACATTACATTTACTATATTTCATGTTACAATAAAGATGGGTGAATAGTGGGGGAAATTATGCAGAATAAATTGACAAATATAGGAAAATCTGTCAAATTATTTGGTGACTATTATTCATCTACCTCCAGTAGTAATAGTTAATTTAGCGAAATTTCCAGCAATAATCTCCCCTCCTGTGCCATTGACTTAACAATATTCCATATAAAATCATTTTATCTATATTTTTGCTTTATTTCCTTTCCTGGTAATAAATTTTCTACATTAAAAGCTGAAATTATTCTAAATTGGATGGAGGAGCTAAAGCATTCCCTTGTTTTTATGATAGTCATGTAGCTTATGAGTGAAGGTGCTAAACTGAACCTGTTTTTTTTTTTAAGAGTATTAACAAAAATGGTCATCACTTTGACATAGTGCTGTTTTGTATCTACCTACCATTTTCCTCAGCAAACTTTTGTAGACAAACTCCCTTCACAGTTTCTCACTAGCCCATCCTTTGTCCTGCATCATTAACATTTGCTTTCTTTTTGGTATTTGATTATGATTCTGACCACCCCAGCTCAGTTCCATTCACAAAGGATTTAAAAAAATGAAATCAAAAGCCAAAAAAATCCTCACTGCACAATCTCAATCAGCAAAAATACAGCCTCTGACATTTCATTTTATTCAAAAGTTCGGTGCAAAAACTCAGTACACCATTCATTAGTCCATCTGCAATACATGGCTAATAGGCTGTCATGGGCTACAGCTCTGAAGGCCATTCATCCTTTGTTGTGCAATATAGAATAGAAGATATCAATGTTAGCATTATTTTGCTGGAGCTATTGGAAAGCCAGGCAGCAATCTATCCCATGGTGTCATGTAACATACTATATGTGGACTAGCGGAACTACTGTATTAAAAAACAAACCAAACCATAGCAATCTTGCTCAAAGTTCATTCCAAGGCTCAGTCTTTGCTAAAACTTAGAGCCTAATTGTATGCAGAGATCATCAACCATGATCAGAGCTACCTAAGATGCCTGGCACACTCCCCTACAGGGCTTCTGTTCAATGCATCAGATTCCAGGTGTTAGCCTTTCATTTTTACTGCATATTCTTAAATTAGATGGAAAAACCACACACACACACACACACACACACACGAATTACATAAGTGCAGACATGGGAGGAAGCTTTTATAAGAGCAGTTCTCGTTTTCCTGCTTTTCTTGGTATGTTTTATTTTATATGATCATCTCATTGGAAACAAACCAGGGAACGGGTGTATTTTCAAACTTTTGAAATTCCATGGGCTCTGCTACAGAGACCTGCTGCTGTGGCAGGTCATTGGAAGGCATTGCCTGCTCACTGCAGGCAGCTGAGTTGGTTTCTGGAAAAGGAGGGTTTTGTCAGCTCCTTGCTTCTCTGGCCTTCCGCTGTTAATGAATGCTGCAGTTGGCTCCTCTGATATTCTGCTTTCAATAACTTGCCACGGAATAAAGCATGGAAAGGTGGCCACTGCTCTGCTTAATAGCATCAGAGGTCCCTTCTTCAATGATTAATACCTCAATTTGTGGCAGTTAGATAGGCTCTATGAAGAGAAAGGGGATACCACTAAGTGTGTAGAGTGTGCAGACAGAGCTATGCAACATATGCAATAATTACACTGTGTTGGCTGTGGTGGAAGAAAGTTTGGCCTGCGATCTCACTACTACTTTCCCCCAATAGCTCCAAACTCAGATTCAGCCTGATTTTTATGGTTACCCTCCCCTATCTCTCTAAATGGATCAAGCTGTAACCTTGGAGCTTGACATCCCAATGTGTCAACATGTGACATATACACAATTTTCAACCCAGGCACATCTCTCTGATGATTATTATTACTGATCATTTGTATAGAGCAGGTGATGTGTGTGATACCTATAATAAATTGTGGGTGCAAAAGTATGGGCCCATTTTACAGTTGGTGCCAAATTACCCCTGCAAAAAAGGAGTCTGGCACTGAAAAAGTGACTCTATGTAACCATCCTGGGTCCTGCTGGACTTTCTGAAACACACATAGACTCTGGAGTTAAGAAGCTGGGGCATGCATTGTCAAGGTGTTCTTCAGAACTTTTATGCATATCTTATAAGTCCTCTACCACACATACCTGCACAAACAAAATCCAGATTTTTGTGGAGTCTGGCGTTCCTAAGCCTCACAGGGCCTCCTTCAGAGTCTTGGCAGAACCAGCTGGGTTCAAGGATTTTCAGGAGTCCACACACTTTGTTTCCATAGATTTTCTTCAAGTCACAAGATGAACCAATTATACTGAAAGATTAAGAAGTCTGACTTTGAAGAAATTTTGTTGCAGTCAGGAAACCAAGATAAGATAACTAGCACACCTGCAATATGGGATGTAATCTAATCCACATATTTGGTGGAGAATAAATAGTTCCATACAGCACTAAGGAAATTTCTAGACAATGGAGTCATAGATGCAAACTTACTGGAAAAAGAAAAGCTGACAGAGAAACTTGGGTGTCACCTGGATATTTCTGGTCCAAAGATACACAAAGTTCTGTGCCAAAAGCTTGACTTCCTCACAGCTGTGAAACAGAATGCATTTTATGAGAGGCCCCCTTCCATGAGGGATGGACATGGTGAGGAGCCAGGCTGCTGCCAAACACAAGGTGGGATGGTGCGGCAAGGAAAGACTATGTAAGTCCCCTGCCTTTTCCCCTCAGGAAGCAGCAATAAGGTATCCTCCCTCCACAATCCCTGGGAGGGTGGAAATGGCTGAGAACACATCACCAGACAATTTTGGCATTTCCCCCATCCCCCCACCCAATTCTTACAACTATAATGTGGCTGCATGTTTTCATGTTGGAGGGGGTAAGGTGGAAGGAAGGCACTTGGTGGGAATAAGGGCTGTGAAGGAAATTGACTGGCGGGTGGAGATAGGAGAGGGAGCTGCTTGTTACGGGAGTGGAAAGTGGAGAGAAATTGTACTGTCTGTATCTGTTTGTTTATCTTGTCTTTAGCTTTAATCTCTTCTGGGCAGGGGCTATCATTGTGCCTAGCATAATGGGGCCTTGGCCCTGGTTGAGGCATTTAGGATGTCATTATTGGTATATTGCTACCGAAATACAAATATCAATTAATAATAATAATAATAATAATAATTAATAATAAATAATAACTTTAGGGATGCTTCCTTCAACTCCAGGAAGGAAGGAGGGACATAAAGTTGTCAAGCTTTGACCCAGGCAGCAAGAAGGAATGGGGAAACTTACCATCTTGCTATACAGATATTTTGTAACCTAAGGATTGTATCAACACAAGCAATCCTTTGTTTCTCTTTCTTTCTTTCTTTCTTTCTTTCTTTCTTTCTTTCTTTCTTTCTTTCTTTCTTTCTTTCTTTCTTTCTTTCTTTCTTTTGATCAGGCTAAAGAAAGCTGTGATTACAACTCACTGCATGCTGGACCAGAAAGGAGAAATGTGAAGTGCAGAGGTTTAGATGCCTTAAAATGTCAGGATGTTGTTTTTTTTAAGAGGCAAACAGAGAGGGGAAGTGACTTTCCTATGCTCATACATCAGGTCAATGCATAGCCAAGAATAGAATCCAGGTCTCCTGACTTCTAGTTCAGTGTCCTATCAAATTAGAATCTCAATTAAGCTCTCAAGCAGGATATGAAAAGGCAAAAGGAGGAATAAGTTTACGTATTCAGTCTATCAACATGTAAGCTCCTTGAAACTTGGACTTTATCTTCTTCTATGTTTTTGTACCATTGAAACTGATGATTTACTCACTAACTAATATTGCTGATAGAGCTAACAATATTGAAATTGGGAAACAAAGTAAAAATAGGCTTATAAAGAGGACTGGCTTTAGAAATGTGTGTTACCTTTTATATCCACTTTCTTATATACTCCATTAAGGGCCGGATTAATCAATTGACTTGAAATAACCAAGACAGGGAGGGTTTTAAAAATATTTTGTGACTGTTTGGCATCACCTATCCCTAACCCTAATCCATCCCCTGCCATAATGCAGGCTTTTTTCCAATTGCATATTCTCAATGGCTGTGCCATGTCTCATTTGAAATTATTTAAACAAAAGGATTTCTATCACTTACTGTGGGAGATGATTACAAAGTCTACTAGAGCTCATTTTTAGGACTTTCCCCCCTGCTATTTAGCCTTAACTTTCTTTGGTTCATGTTCATCCCATTACTTCTATTTTCATCACCTTGAACCACCCTAATATTTTATTTCCCTCTTTGGTGTTTAAACTCAGAAAAGGAGACTCTGGGGAAAAAAAAACAGAAAATTGTTGATGATTTTGAAATTATATAACTGTCCATGATTTCTGGGGGTTTTTCCACTTTACTGGTAGGAAAAGATTTTAAATTTGAAGCAAAGAAATTATTCTATTTCTGGAGACTTATCTGGAGTCCTGTTTTTGGAACAGATTTACCTAAAAAAATTATAAAAAGCTGACAAGGGAGAGACTGTCTACTTGATACATATCTGTTGATCCTACCCTGGCATTTAAATAGACTGGAATTTAATCTCTGAAAAATACTCTCTGATATTGGGTAAAAGGCTAGTTGTGTCACAAATTAGCACTTGTTATGGCTGAAAGGCATAATGGAATTTCTCAGATATTGACACATGGGTGGCTAAAGAGTAAAAGTGTCCCCTTTTGTTTCATAACATTATTGCCAAGAAGATGATGATGCATTCTGGAGTCTCATTTTATATAATTGTTTTAGTCTTCCATAGTGGTTTGTCTTCGACTGTAATTAGGGTTGGGTTTGAACCAAAGCCCTGGATCTGAACATTCCACTGTTCAAACACATTCAGAAATATTGACGCTCATCTTGTTAGTGCCAACATTTTAGTTGGGATTTTTGTTATTGATGGGGAAAGGAAGTCAGAGGTCTGGTTTGTAAAAACTTCCCATTGGGAAGGACTGAGTTTTGTAGACTTGATAGAAGTATATTTTACAGAAGAGATTTAAAGGAAGAGATGATTGAGGCATGGTGGACAGGGTTGAGGAAGTGGTCCCAAACGCGGAAGACTCTGTGGAAGAAGGCATTGAGGTCGGAGAGGGAAAAGGTCATGATGGTTGCAGAGAAGCAGGTTGTTTGGGCAGAGTGATGTGCGCAAGCAGGGGAGCAGAGATAAGCAAGACAGAGGGAAGTGAGGCCAGGTTGTACAGAACCATTGAAATGAGGACAAAGACCTTGAACTGGATGTGGTAAATGCAAGGAGGTCAATAAAGGGATTTTGAGTGAGGATGTCAAGTCAACTTTAATATAATGGAGTAAAAAAAATGAAATAATAGCCTCTGAGTGTTTTTATAAAGAATAGTTGTTCAGTGAAGATATCTGTGGGGCATGATGAACCTAGTCTTGTACCTCTGAGCCCTTTTTCTACTGAATCAAGTCCAGTACTGCTGATGAAATGTGGGTGAAGGGAATTGTTTAGGAAAAAAGCAATGGGATTTGTATTCACTGGATGAATTTGAGGCCTAAATGCATCAGGTTCTATCACTACTATTAACTATCTTATTTTAATGTGACAACTCTCAGGAATATACTTCTCACAGCCTGTAATAACAGGCGTAGGGAAGGCTTTGGGAAATTGAGGCGATATGCCTAAGAATACATAGTCCATGCTACAGAGAAAAATCATGCGGGGCCTGAGATATTCCACAGATAAAAACAAATGTTTCAGGATTCACACTCCATAACATTAGTGAGAATTAAAGCTTCATATTTATGACTTTTCAATTTGTGGGAAATATTTGAAATCTTTAATAGTCCCTGAGCCTAATCATGCAAGGTACTGAGTGCTCTCAACTCCTACTAAAATCAACTGGAGTTGAGAGGACCCAGCACCTTGTAACCTTATGGTCCTACATTGGCAGCCTCCCTACTATGTGCTTAAAGTTCAAGTCAAGCATAATTGTCACTAAGCAAATGATAAATAAATTGAGTTGGAGTTCCAGCTATGTTAGGGATGTCACTGTGAATTCCCCATCTTAGTATCTGATAAATCTATTCCTGATTATGAGTGAAAAACAATGTGTTTGATCTGTGACTAGAGAACATTATTTCCCCTGCCCTCTTCCACTGTCCTCCCATTCTTTTCACATCTCATTGGACTGCATCTTCTACTGCCTGGGTATGGAGTAGTCCAATTCTGATGCTGTCAATAGGAATCCATTGAGCAGGCGATGTGTCACTGAAGTACTTTAGTCAGAAGGGAAACTTTCTGGACTGAAGCTTAGAATTAGTGCTGTCTGCCAACCTCAGAGGAAAAAGTTCTGCTAATAAGCTCGGCTGAGTGGCACTGGCAGTCTGTCCATCTTTTCATCAAATCAATCAGGCACCAAGAAACAGTTCCAGCAAAATGATCCAAAGTAAACATTATGATTTTAAGAGGGATAAATGACACAAAAAGCCAAAGAAGTTCTTGAAGAAACAGAGCTGCTATACAGACCACCTACTGTACCAATTAAACAGCTGCATTATGTACAAGCTGAAGGTGATGATGTCATGAAGAGTAGAAGAGCCCAGCAGGAAAAGTGTTGCCATATTCTTAAACCTGACTTCAAAAAGAAATGAAATGGGACTTCAGAAATTTTGGCCCATATAATATACAAAAAAAATGCTAAGGCAAAATTACCAAAAGAGGATTTTTAAAAAAGGATTCTTTTATTGTGATGTATATTGAATCTGATCTATTTTCATTGTATAAGAAACAAGTATTCCTGTGCTGCATGCAGAACTGAGGTTTAGTACATGTTTCATAATGTGTATAGAGAAAGTCAGATAAATAAATATGGCTCATTAGTGTAGTATACTTTAAGTTTAGTGAAATCTACCATGTTGTTTAAATTTGTATCCAAATCACCCCCTAAAGTGAAGGTTAGGTTTTTAATGTTCCTCTTCTCTCTCTCTCTCTCTCACACACACACGCACATGCACACGCACACATGGGATTTCATTGGATTCAGGAAAGTCTCGTCAAGTTCAGGGCTGTCCTGCAAATTTCTTTCTCACCTCTAAGCTATGTGGATCTCAGGCGATCTGCAGCTTCTTTATTTTTAAAATTCCATATTAATTTTTAAAGAAAAAATGCACAGTAAAGCAAACAAAATACAAGACAATGAGCAAGACATTTAAATGAATACAATAATTGTTATTACTGACAGCAGGAGTAAGGTGCAGTCCTGCAGTTGCCAGGTGACCTCTCTGCTTCCCCTTTCACTACTGCTTTTGCTGGATCTAAAAAAGGAAGGAGGAACAAAGAGGAAGAAGCAGAGGTGAGGCCAGAAGGTGAAGGGGAGGGCCAGTACTGTCCCCAGTCAGCCCTCTCCCACACTACTATATAGCAACCTCAAAGTCCTTTCAGGACCAAACTACCCCCAGAAAGCACCCACCCATTCTAGACACCCCAGCATTCTCAGACACCTTCCATTATCTCCCCCCTATGCCAGAGGCCTCTAGCACCTACCATTCCAAGAGCCCAGACAAACCCTAGCACCTACCCATTTACCCCAGACATCCCAGTATCCATATACCCCAGCAAACCTATACACCAGTATATGTCAGGTGGTTGCCCACCATGGCTATACAGCCTCTAGCACACACCTACCACAGCACAGCTGCCAAGTTTTGTGCAGTTCTGTGTCTTGTTGTGACAACTAAGCCTACACATTCACCCAAATTGTGAGCTCAAACTGTAAAAAGTATGTAAACCCACATAAGATGTTATAATAACCTACCATAATAAATGTTGACGGGAAAAGATATGAAAGGGAGCTGAGTAACTGAATTAGTCTAAACAAAAAAAGGCCAACTTGATATGATTCAAGGACTGTGTTGAAATTATGCTTGTTAAAAACAGGAGATGTGCAGCTGGAAGCTAGTGAGCCAAAATTGGTATGTTGGATATTTGGCCTAATTGGTGGACGAAATAATGAAGGGATGGGCTAGTGCAGTGGTTCTCAAACTAGGGCCGCCGCTTGTTCAGGGAAAGCCCCTGGCAGCCCAAGTTTGAGAGGAGGGCTAGTCCACCTGTCACTCCCTTTTTGGGTCCTTAAGCGTTTTTTGTGGGGAAAGTATGAAAGAATGAAAAGATGAACACACAGAAAGAACGGACAGAGGCTACTGGAAGGATCTTCACCATCTTGGCTGCCAACCCCCATCATTTCATGGGACCCCAGGCTTTCACCATCCTAATCCTGAGAGATGTCCTGACCAGAACGAAGCAGAGAGACAGGGACCAAGTTGACATTGCCACCTCTGCTGGCAGGGCCGGCTCTGGCTTTTTTGCTGCCCCAGGCAAAAAAGCCTCCCACCGCCCCCTGCCGCCCCTCGGCGGGAAGCGCGGCAGGGGAGGGCGCCGAGCCCAGCCGGGGCCCCACTCTCCCTGACCAGCCGGAGCGCCAGGGGGAGGGTGGCGAGCCCGGCCGGGGCCCCGCTCTCCCCGGGTGAGTGCCGCCCCCGTCCAGGGCCGCCCCAAGCACATGCTTGGAGGGCTGGTGCCTGGAGCTGGCCCTGTCTGCTGGCTCCAATTGAATCCCAAACATCAGACAGTTATTACCATCTAAGAGACTGTCAAACAAGAGGGCTTCTCCTTCTAAGATTGGACTTAACTACAGCAGCAATGACATCTTCCAGAGCTTGGGATCCAGCACGTCTACACTGCAATTAAACAGCCTTGTAGCCTGTGCCCAGCGAGCCTGAGTCAGCTGACATGGGCCAGCCATGGGTGTTTAACTGCAGAGCAGACATAACTCATATGTAGCACAAGCCCTCTCTATTAAGTCCTCACACTTGAAGAAGGAGATAATCTCTTGGGGTTCCTCATGGGAATTATACTAGCATAAATGAAAAAGGTTGCAGACCAGTTCTCAAGAGTTTGAGGCACCTTTGGTCTGCGGGGTTTGGCCTCCTCTTTTTTGTCCTTTTCTGCCCCTTCCTTTGTCTGCTTTTCCCTGAACAACAAGGTAAATAAATCCACAATTTCCCCTTTCAACAGATGTTTCCTGAATATGTGATTGGATCCCATATAAGCTCTAGTGGCATTAGTTGTCATGTCTCCAGACTGAGTTTTGGTAGGAATGCTGCCACTTGGAGATGGGGTGTGTGTGTACTTCCCTAATTGTGCCATATTCCATAGCAGGATATCAACCTTATACTAAACCTGTGACCCAAGCGTTATTCCCTTGTTTGACGGAGCCATTTCTGCCCAACCTATGTGTCACTGATTTTTCCAGATCACTCCGTATCTCTTGAGGGGGGTGTCACAAGGAGGTGTGACCTTGGGCCACCATCCTTGCGTGTCAACATTCGCAATCCCTCGCTTCATTATCTGCACACTGCTAGCAAATCCCCTACCCCCCAGCATGCCCACTATTGGAGTAGGAGTCCCCTTAGGGAGAGGGGCTCTGGAATCCTTAGCTGTTCAATTCCTTTGCGTCTTGACAACATGGTCTGGTGCGGGAAGTTCATAGACTCATAGACTTTAAGGTCAGAAGGGACCATTATGATCATCTGGTCTGACCTCCTGCATGATGCAGGCCACAAAGCCGTCCCTACCCTTTCCCTTGACTCTGCTGTTAAAGTCCCCAATTCCTGTGGCTTAGAGACTTTAATTAGCAGAGAATCCTCCTGCTAGCGATCCCTGCCCCATGCTGCGGAGGAAGGCGAAAAAGCTCCAGGGCCTTTGCCAATCTACCCTGGAGGAAAATTCCTTCCCGCCCCCAAATATGGCGATCAGTAGAACCCCGAACATGTAGGCAAGATTCTCCAGCCAGACTCTCATTGGCCATTATACTATTTACCAGCGATGTCACGCTGTTCCTTTGACGAAACTCGCGTTATCCCATTAAACCATTCCCTCCATAAACTTATCTAGCTTAATCTTAAAGCCAGACAGGTCCGTCGCCCCCACCATTTCCCTTGGAAGGCTGTTCCAATATTTCACCCCTCTGACGGTCAGAAACCTTCGTCTAATTTCAAGCCTAAACTTCCCCACGGCCAGTTTATATCCATTCGTTCTCGTGTCCACATTAGTACTGAGCTGGAATAATTCCTCTCCCTCCCTAGTATTTATTCCTCTGATATATTTAAAGAGAGCAATCATATCCCCCCTCAGCCTTCGTTTGGTCAGGCTAAACAACCCGAGCTCCTCGAGTCTCCTTTCATACGACAGGTTTTCAATTCCTCTGATCATCCTAGTGGCCCTTCTCTGTACCCGTTCCAGTTTGAGTTCATCTTTTTTAAACATGGGAGACCAGAACTGCACACAATACTCCAAATTTGGTCTCACCAGTGCCTTGTACAACGGAAGCAGCACCTCCTTATCCCTACTAGATATACCTCGCCTAATGCATCCCAAGACCGCATTGGCTTTTTTCACTGCCACGTCATAGTCATCCTGCGGTCTACCAAGACCCCGAGGTCTTTCTCCTCCTCCGTTACTTCTAACCGATGCATCCCCAGCTTGTAATGGGTGCCAGAGACTCCAATGTGGGAGGAGCTACTTGATATCCCTAGTGTTCCCACACTCAGGGCCAGCTCCAGGCACCAGCCTGGCAAGCCGGTGCTTGGGGTGGCCACTCCAGAGAGGGGCGGCAGGTCCAGCTATTCGGCGGCAATTTGGCGAACGGTCCCTCACTCCCGCTCGGAGCGAAGGACCTTCCGCCGAATTGTTGCCGCAGATCGCTTGGGGCGGCCAAAACCCTGGAGCCGGCCCTGCCCACACTTGTTGCTGGGACTTATCACCGGCCCCATCAAGTTTCCCCACCCATTGAGGTAGGTGGGTGGCATACCTAAAGAAACTCAATTGGCCAATCATAATAGATTAAAAAAAAGTCTACTACTGAAACGAAATCAACCCAAGATTCACACTACTCTTGTCTAAATAAACACTGAACCTCAAAATGTTTCGCAGCTAGGTTCAGAATTTGCCCAAACCTTACTCTGAATACCTTTGTTTCAGGAAATTGTGCATGAAGTAACCGTTAGGATTTCTGGTATTTCATGGTTTCAGCTATGTTGTATAGTTTGATGGTATTATAGCACAGTACAGCATTTTGGGCAAACCCAGGATGCTCAGAGCAGCATGGATGATGTGAAATTTTTAAGACACTTCAAATCTCAGAGATCAGTTCAAGGCAAGAATGAAGATTCACATCAATGCTTATCAGCAGTTTGAACCAACTAGTTTCTCCTAACTCTGAGTTTAAGACAGAAGAACCTCGCTATTCCCTAAAATCACCTCTTTTCCTACCCTGGCTCAATACTATGAATTATTTTCTAGCTAGAGAAAAAGAGTTTCTACTACTTATTGGCCAGGTATTAAACTGACCCACACCATGCTGAAGTTCAGCTTTAACTCTGCTAACTTCCACTGGAAAGAGCTTTAGATCCTTTAAGACTGACTGCTAATCAAACATGCCAATTCCTGCAAGTTCCCATTCCTTTTCTTTTTTGGTAGTTCAGTTCTCTCGTGTAGTAATACCAACTTTTCATTTAACCAGTCATTACTAACTCCCTTTCCTCCGGCTCCTTTAAACCTTACTGTCTCCCAAGTGCACAGCATCAGCAAATAAAGGCTTCGATCCTGCAACTACATCTGCATGCACAGACCCCAATACATCTGTGCTGAACTCTCTTCAGGGAGAACCTGCCCTGGGGATGGTGGGTTGGGAACTCATAGGCCACCTATGATGTTCCTGGCTTCCCATGCCCCAGCCAGGTGGAGTAGTAGGGAAGCCTAGAGGAGCACCACAGTGACTGAAAGCAGCAGCCACCTCCATTGACAAGAGCTGCCTGCAGCACTGGGCATACTAGCCCATGTGTCTCCAGAGGTGCTGCCGGGAGTCCCTGAAGAGACTGCACAGTGCAGTGCACCAATCCCTGCTGGCAGTGCCAGCACAAACACCAAGGCAGTGCATGTTGCTGCCCTTGGTAACAGGTATTCAGGAGCAACAGCTGGGTGCTGCAGAGAGGAGCCGCTGCTTTGTCCCCCCACAATCTCTGCCCATGCTTTGGAGACTGTCGTGGCCACAAAAAAACGCTGGCCTAATTTAACCATGTAAGTGTAAATGTTTCTGAAATAGTAGTGGACAAAAATGTATATTTCAGTCGGTATGTATTTTTCACATATTTCAATAAATTCTCAGGTAACCGATGACATAATAAGTCTTTTCTATCTCTAACTTTTATGGTTCTGGTCTTAATTATTAATAATTACATTTATTACTTTACAAAGCTTTTCAACCCTATTGCTTGTATTGCTTCCTCTTGATATAGCAGTGAAGGCATAATGCTCAATATGCAACTTTGCAATCATTTCCAAGACATGAGGTTGTGATGTCAGAAAGATAGGGTTATGCCATTATTGAAGAATTAGGGAGAAGGAGAAGCTAGTCTGCAAGAGAGAAAAATCTTGTGAAACAACAGATATAAATAGTTAAATAACAAACACGTGAAAGGTGAATTCAATGATAGCAATGGAAAATGTAAAATTACTATCCAGTAGTATATTGCATTCTGGGAGGCACTCATTTTTCCCACCCCTGGGTCATTATATTTTAAACTAATGTGATAGGCAAAAAATGAATCTTCAGAATGACAACTGTGGCCTTCCACATGGCTCGTCTTAGTAACTTTCATATCAAATCAGTTTAAATACAAACCAAAAGATCATTTTTTTATTTGCCTTCAAGTTCTAGCTCAACCTCTTTTTGGAAAATTAACCTAAGTTCTTTCTGTCTCTTAACCATAGTTTGCATTTTACAGCTTTAAGTATACAGCACAAACATTAGGCAAGCAGTCTTTAAACACCCCATGAGATAGGTAGGTAAGTATTTATTATTATCCACATTCTTAGAGATGGGGAAAAGGTAAGTCAATTATCAAAAAATGTTTCATTAGCAGAGTCAAGATTAGAAATCAGGTGTTCTTGATTAGTTGGTTCTCAGTCAGTTTAGTAGGAAGCTACACTATATCACTGTAATGAATGTTCAGTAATCAAAAATATTGATTTCTTGTAATTTGATTTAAGTGGCTATCCCATCCCTCAGATGCTTATACAAAAGCTTAAGAATATATACAAATAAAATTCCAAAATACAGAATGCGAAGTACCGGCACTTTTGGACACTGTCATTAAATAACATCAACCTAATCCCAATAATGCTATCACCATCTGTTCTCCATCCCTCAGCCCTTCCTCTTTTCAAATGCTTGCCAAAAATGGCACATGATCCAATCACCCATGATGGAGTTCGTAGTACTTAGCGTGGTCACGTCAATGTTACAAGGAAGCTCGGGCCAGCCGGGAGTCCAAGAGCTGTATCAACTCTGCAGTGCTAATAATAATAAACATTTAATTTTGTCAGTAAAGTAAGCAGAGGTAATGCAAAGACACACAAGAAACTGGTATGTTGCACAGGAGAGGTATGCATTGTAAACACATTTTAAATTGTGTTCTCTATCAAGCAAATAGCAAAATGGTTCTGTTTTCCACAGGTCCCTGGTCTAGTTAGTGTAAGCTTTAACCTTGGTCCCATTTTCTTATCATAGAAAAGGTAGCCTATCTTATTTCAGCAAGGCATGCATCTGCATTCTCTCCTGTGTTAGAAATGTGCTTGGCACAGTGATGCCAGGGAGCCAGGTTTGCTCCCAGTAGCACTTAAAGTAACTGTTGTATAAGATCTTTAATAGACCCTATGCAGAGTGGAGGATTTGTGTAGCAGAATTCTTTCTGCCACCACCCCTCCAACTCCCAACATGGGAGGCACAGAGCTCTGCTGGGCAGCTGCTCCAGCAGGGAGTTCCCTTCTGACAGAAAATTCTCTGAGGGGGATTTGTGGCCAGATTATGGGCCCTTTATACCGCCTCAGTGTGTCAAAGAGTCTATAACTGTATGGAGAATCTGGACCATACTCTTCATGGGAATAATGATGAAGAAAATAACAGCACTGACCATTAATTAATTTCAAGGCCACGTTAAATGAAGCACATAGCTATATTTTTTATCTTTGTTATCTTAGGAATTGTACACAATATGATCCTTTTAAGATTCCAAAGCTATATTAATTCATGACAAAATAGGGTCAGGTAATCTACAGTCAGACTGTTGTTGTATCTATCATTTGTTTTATTTACTTATTTTTGAATTCACTTCTGATGAACCTTTCAGAATGAAATAGTATTGTGTTTTTTTTTAAAATGCAAGGGTGAGGAAAGAGGCAAGAATGTTTTTAGCTCATATATTTCTGTAATTGTTTTGTCTGGGTCAAAATGATCCGCCAAAGCGTGGGAGAAAAATTCCTTAGCAATGAAAACTGTAATGAAAGTTTTGAGTTAGGTGTGATTGTGTTTTTGCAAGATTGCATGGAAGAGATGAAGATAAAGATCTTGATTCCCCAATCTGATATATCAGTTTTAATGACTGATTATTATTACTTGTATAGCAGTAGCACCTAGAGGCTCCGGTCAAGATCGGGATTACACTGACAGAGGCATAGCATGCAAGTCGCTGGAAGTGATAGTACCATGCTACTCAGTGCTGGTTAGGCCTCAGCTGGCGTACTGTGTCCAGTTTTGATCACCAATGTATAGAAAGGATGTAGAGAAACTGGAAAGGATCCAGCAGCAAGTGACAAAGATGATCAAAGGGATGGAATGCAAGTCATATGAGCAAAGCCTGAAGGAACTGGATAAGTTTAGTTTATAAAAAAGGAAATTAAGGGGAGACATGATAGCAGTCTTCAAATACTTGAAAGGCTGCCATAAAAATGATGGAGAAAAGTTGTTCTCTCCTGCCACAGAGCACAGGACAAGAGGCAATGGGTTCAAACTACAGCATAGCAGATTTAGATTAAATCTCAGGAAAAATGTCCTAACTGTAAGAACTGTAGGCCAATGGAACAAATTGCCTAGGGAAGCTGTGGAGGCTCCTTCACTAGAGGTTTTCAAAAAGAGGCTGGATAGCCATCTATCCATTGGATGGTTTAGACACCACAAATCCTGTATCGTGGCAGAGGGTTAAACCAGATGATCCTTGTGGTCCCTTCTAACTCTATGACTCTATGATTTCATGATTGCATAAGGGCCCATATAAACACATAGCAAGAGCCAACCCTTGCTGTGAAGAGTCTGCAATTTAAATGCACAAGACAGACATAGGGAACAGGAAAGGAATACAACACACAATCAGAGTTATAGTTTGCAAGCATCATGTTATTTCCAAATGTTTTGGGGGTGATTTGGGCTTTTCTTTCTTTCTTTCTTTCTTTTTTGGGTGGGTTACTTACTTTATATATCTTTATAGATATTAAATGTAGCATAGGGCAAAAGTGGGTGAGGAGGGAAGATAGGAAGAGATTAGCTAAAAGGAAGGGATAGGAGACAACTGAGGCAAGGATGGAGAGGAACATGGCAAGGAGGTAGAATGAGGCTGAAATGAAGAGACTGAGGAAAGAGGTAGGAAGGGGCTGGAACCAGCAGCCAATCAGCAGAGGGGAAAGAATATTTACAGCAAACACTGTAGAATGCATAGTGTGATGACATCACCTGTTTCTGAAGATACCTGTTGAAGCCCCTTCTGCAGTATTTCTGGCCAGGTTGAATCTTTAGCTGGTTCCATCCTGGAGTTTCTCTTTTCCCCAAGCCCATATAGGTGAAGGGAGTGGTGGGGCCGCATAGGTCTCTGTGTTCGCAAAGGGAGTCAGTCTTGTCTGCATGGTTCTGAGTCTGAATGGTGCTGGGCTGGGTGGAGGGATAACTCTTGCTGGGTGTCATTTTCCCATCCATAGTGCTGCAGTACCTCCTAAAACTGCTCCTGCAGGATGGGCACCTAACCACTAGGTAATGGACTTAGATCATCAAATCACTTCATTCTAGCAAACATCTAGCCTTTAGCTTCCACTTACTCCTTTGCATTGGTGAAATTGTTCTGTTTAAAAACTTAAACCTCTATTTGTTTTCTTAGGTTTGAAAAATAACTAACTTGTTGGAGTTTCTCCTTTGATTTTTGGAGATGAGGGCTCCTTCCCCACCCACATTTTACTCTTCCTCATTTCTATACCTTTATTCTTTAGGACAGATCTTCAGTTGGTATAAATGTCCATAGCTGAACTGACTTCAATGGACACATGCTGATTTACATAAGCAAAGGATTTGGCCTTCCTCCATTTTTTCCATGCCTTTATATTTCCCCGTTTTGGAAGTTAAAATACTGATATACTATATAAACATTATAATTATCGCGGTGACCATCACCATTCCTGTCATATTTCCAACTTAGCTAGCACCTAGAACTAAAGAAGTCTCACAAGGAAGTATGTTCATAGCAGCTTTCAAGTCCAACATTTAAACAAAAATATTCAAATCAGCTTCATGGGTAAATTCTTGTCCCCATTGAAGTTGATAGCAAAAGTCCCATTGGCTTCAGTGAGGCCAGAATTTCATCCCAGATCCTTATCTGAATTGATCTTTCAAAGCTTTGGGGTTTTACCTATCTCTAATCTATTGATCCAATAATTTGTCTGGTTTTTCACTCTTAGGTATTGTAATGACTCTTTCTATCCCCCCTAAGGCTATAAAGAGGATTTGGGAGAGCTGAGAATCCCTCCATACTCATAACTATAACTATCAGTATGAGAGAAATCCTGTATGTTTAGGAAAGCTCTTGGACGACAAACAAAACTGTTCCTAGCATCTTGCTCAACTGGAAAAAAAGATGCTTTCTGTGACAGACCCAGACTGATGGAGTACAGGAGTCTAGTAGAGGGCAAATATGCTGGTCACTGGATGAGTAGTTTTCTGTTCCCTGAGTGATCAGAGCAGGGGCTGCATTAGAGTAATCAGGAACCTGCTAGAACCAGTTAAGGCAGGCAGGCTAATTAGGACACCTGGAGTCAATTAAGAAGAAGCTTCTAGAATCAATTAAGGCAGGCTAACCAGGCACCTGGGTTTTAAAAAGGAGCTCACAGTGGTTTGTGGTGGGAGTGTGAGGAGCAAGAAGAAGCTGTGCTACTGGAGGACTGAAGAGCACAAGTGTTATCAGACACCAGGAGGAAGGTCTTATGGTGAGAATAAGGAAGGTGTTTGGAGGAGGCCATGGGGAAGTAGCCCAGGGAGTTGTTGCTATCATGTAGCTACAATTATAGGCACTATAGATGGCTGCAGTCCACAGGGCCCTGGGCTGGAACCTGGAGTAGAGGGTGGGCCCAGGTTCCCCCCCAAACCTCCCAATTGACCTGGACTGTAGGTTCTCCCAGAGGGGAAGGTCTCTGGGCTGTTCCCCATCCCACATGGTGAATCTCTGAGGCAAGAAAATCTGCCAATAAGTGCGGGACCCACCAAGATAGAGGAGGAACTTTGTCACATTTCTTGTAAATGTCCATTTTAGCAAGGGAGTTGAGTGATTTCTATTATGTGCACTGAGAGATTTTTGTACAAGCTACAGTAGTAACTAAATATAAAATGGATTACTGTTTTATCCTATTGTGCCAAAATACTTTGGCCCAAACCCTTGGAGCAGGGCTCAAATGGTAAATACTGAACATGTGAAATTTCCCTTTTTCTTCTGTTCCTCTTTCTCCCCTTTGGTAAGTGTGGGTGCTTAGTCTGCTTAAATCAAATCTTAGGTGGTAAGTTATTGTTTTCAGTGCAGTACTTATCTATTTTATTAATCAAGAAAGATTTTTGTTTTGGGTTTGGTCAAACCTGGGAAAACACAGTAATCTATTTTTTTTTTTTAAGGAAACCTGTCAAAAGCACTTACTTAGATTACATTTATATACTTACTGAAGCTCACAATTTAAATCAAAATATAAAATTATTAGCTAGTTGTGGAATTTGGTTATTTACGCTATACTTGATTATTTAAACTACACTATCAAGAAAACTGGAAACCCTTAAAAAGGGTGGGGGCAAATCAGACCTGGTGTAGGAGGTCTACAACTCTATTAACTTAAAAAGAAATGCAGGTGCTGAGGCCTAAATTGTCCCTACCTTTCTTAAACAAAACTAATCAGCCACCAATCTAACATATACCTCACCCACAGTGGCCACTCCACTAGCCTTGCCTGGGGTGATACCAAAATGTAATACTATGGGAAGGCTAAGATGGACTGTTCATCCTAAAATATAATCTTCTAGGGTCTCTATTTTACAGAATTCACATTTTGGAAATAGATGGGTGCAGTAATGAGGTAAAGGAGCCTCATAGGGTTGAAATCTAATGCTCAGGAAGATCTAGGCTAATGCCTTGATACTATACTTACAGTTCTATCATTGCCAAAAAAGGGGCTTGGTCTCCTGGTTGGAGGGCATGGGAAGCCCCAACTGCCTGCCACAAATGCTGTGGTGTACAGCACATTCTAGGCAGGGTCTTAACAGGCAGCTCCTTTCTGAAGCAGCTAAGATGTCTCCTGCCATTCATTTCTTGGCCCACCTGAGGCTTCCTGGGTCTTGAACTGTGAGACTGGCAGTTTTCCACTTTCCTTGCCTGCTCCCACCACTCAGAGAATGTAAGGTTGACCCCCCCCCCGCCCTTCAGTTCACTTATTTTCCCCTGTAAGGAAACTAATAAATGTGAAGGTGAACAAAAACAGTATTTACAAATCCCCCTCCCTAAAAAATCATAATTAAAATCATAATCCTGTAAGGAGTCATTAAAGCAAACCTTTAGTTTATCTTTAATTTTAAATTGGCAGCCCCCTGAAATTGCTGCTGCACTGGAAGCTGCTAGCATGCATGGGACTGGTGGCAGCTATAACAATGAAGAGCAGAACACGACACCCGTCCAATAAATGATTTATTTTCCAACTAGATTTCAAAGTAGTACACAGTTCTGCACCTGTCAAATGCATGTACCCATCTCAAGGGGCGGCTCATGCCAACCAGGGGAAAAGTGCACATGGCCTTGGCTTTGGTTGCTTTAAATTTCTGGATCTGAAATGCATGTAAAAGAAAAGTCTTGTGAGGACTCTGTTCCTCACTGGGTGGGATTCTACTGCAGTTGACTCCTACTTTGTTCGGGAGAGAGCTGACTTCAAATCCTAACAAGGGATACCTTATTTCATTATGGTAAGTTTATTTAAATAAGTATAGCACAGATAATAGAATATCAGGGTTGGCAGGGATCTTAGATGGTCACCTAGTCCAACTGCCTGCTCAAGGCAGGACCAAGCCCCAGACAGATTTTTGCCTCCGATCCTTAAATGGCTCCCTCAAGGATTGAACTCATAACTGTGGGTTTAGCAGGCCAATGCTCAAACCACTGAGCTATCCCACCCCCCATCTTTCCTTATAGAATTGGAGTTCAGATGCTGTGTGGCACCATGTTTCTTATGTAGGCCTCGTTATGTGATCCAGGGCCAGGCTAGGGGTGGGGTAGGAGACAAGATATGCTAGAGAGAGGAGGGGGTTGGTCAACTGCCATGTTTGGGGGTGGTGGTCAGGAAATGGAATATTGATTCTTTTTGTCCTCATGGAAATTAGTGAGAGAAGTCAACATATCCTGGAACCAACCTGAGTAGCTATATGATTTTTATGTATAAATGTTTTTCTGTCCTAATCTTTAATTCACAGATGCTGGAACTAGGGGTGCAGGGGGTGTGGCAGCTTCCCCTGGCTTGAAGTGGTTTCCATTATATACAGGGTTTGCAGTTTTATTCAATGCCTTTCAACACCCCCACTACAAAAAGGGTTCCAGCACCCCTGCTTTAACTACCATGTTGCTTCCATTTCTATAGTGGAAACTCTCCACATCAAACTCAGATGATCTTATGGGTCTTTCTGCTGCCACGCACTGTGAAAGAGTTGGCAAGAAAGTCCTGAATCCCCAGTCTGCTGGCTTGTGTCCCACAGCTGCAGGAAGTCTCAGATTTTTACACAGATGAGAATTTTTGACTGAAATGATTTCCAGGAGCTACAGTATAGGAACTGTGTAACAGAGGAAAAAATCAAAGGGGATAAGTTAAACCAGCTACACTGTACATGGTCACAGTCAGTGTTGCAACAGAGAAACAAGTATTTTCTTTCCTAGCACTAGTTACTCCAGGTATGGAGACAGGAAATCATTCCCTCCCCTGTAAATCTTCATGTAACTTAACACCATTTTCCTTGGTGAAGACTTGGCCTTTCTGAAAGGTTCTACAGCAGCAACCTGAAGCAAGCAAGGCAGGGAGCTGTTCGTAGCTTCACACTTTTGGGAGGTCTAATACTAGGCTAAAAGTACTAGTCCACAGAGCATCAGCAACACATGGCCTGATTCTTGGGTTTGCCAGTGGTAAAGGATGGAAGGTAATTCACTGCACACACATACCACATAAACAAAACGATACATTTTAGGGCATAGGTCCAAGGCTTTAGCCTCCAACATGTACTTATTATTTTTTCAGCATTTGACCTAAATTCTTGTTTGAAGCCCCTCCTATTATAGGGATGGCTCTGCAGAGTTGTTAGTGAGTCCAGGAGAGCCAGTAGCAACCCCCAGAGCAGCTATTACTATTGTCCATCTAGAAGCACTGCCTTTTTTGGTTGGTGGGATTTTTGGGGGAAGTTATCCAAGTCTCTCTTGAAATTCAGAGGATCCCTTATTTTTTCTCCTTTTGCTCTCTCTGCCCAAGGAGGCCTGGACATAGCACCTGATAGGGACCATGAATTGTTCCTTGTGGCAGTCAGAGGAAGTGGCTACAGACTGGGGATGAGAACTGGAGTTGAAAAACTAGTGCAGAGCCTCCAGGACGGCAATAGGGAAATTCTCATAATATGGGGATAATATGTCTATTAATGTTCCATGTTCAAAAGCCCATGGGTGTCATAATAAAAATAGAACTAAAAACAAGTCCTGAAAAGCCAAATGCAGCATGTCCTAATGAAATAAACAGCAAAACTAACGGAATCGAGTGCCAAAATACCCCACACAATGCACCCTCAAGTATACAATCAATAACATTCTATTGTATGTTCCCACTACCACCCATGCAACTCAGATCCACATTTGGCAACACGTATCTTCCCCTTATTCCTATTGTAACATTTCTCAGTGACTCCTAGCTTAAATCTCATAATGTTTAAGTCAATACATGTCTCGCTGGTCTCTGAGACAAGCACAACTGATGGATTTAATAAATGTTCAAAACGCAGAGCGAGAGATCCATCTTTAGGAAGAAAGAGAAATAAGGAAGAATTCTGAGGTATGACATGACTGAATAAGTAAACGAGGAACAGTTCAAAGAAAGTGTGAGATGCATACAGTTAGACATATACAGAGAAGCAAATGGAGAATTTAGTGTGGAACAATACCACAATCAGACAAAAATACAATCCATTACCCCAGAAACATAATGTGCTAGATCTTTCTAATGACCAGTGAGTGCAGGCACGTAGAATTTACTGTACTCCTTATAATTGTAAAATGCTGGCATGCTGTGCCTGGGGATATTAAAGTGCTTCCAGGTGAAATTGACTGCTGTACACACAAGCGGGATGTTGTGAATGGATAAATGACACTGTGGCATGCTCTCCCTATGATACGCATCCTTTAGCGGTGTCAGGGTCCTATATTAAAGCAACTATAGGAAGCTTGAAAGAATACACTCAGTGCAAACAGCAGATACAATGCGAGGCAGGGACATGGGAGGCAAGAGGGGACGTCCCTTCATCTATTGTGTGCTCATTTGCATTCAGTTTCTCATTCTAGTGGTGTTAGAGTGACCTGATCGCAAGAGTGAAATATCAGGACACATTGGTGGGGGGGAGGGAGACAGACAGACACAGGTGCACAGCCCCGACCGGAACCAGAGGCACACTGGTCTGCCTGGCCCTGTGCTACCAGCATCTCCCTTCCTGTTGGGGGTGGGCCCATGCTGCACCACACAGCTCCCCTGCCCAGTGCCCCCTGGATCCACAATGCCCAGAACCCCCCTACAACCCTTCCACCCCAAATGCACAGTGCTGTGCACGCACACCCTGCCCAGTGCCCTCCTGCCCACAGCCCCATCACAGCTGCCCAGCATCCCACACAGAACCCCCCCCCCCCCCCCCTGGTTTTCCAATACACACATATTTCCCCTCCCTCCCTTCCTTCCTCCCTCCCAGTGCCCTTTCCCACAGCCCCCCCACCACAACTACACAATGCCCCACACAGACCTGCACTGCCCAGTGCCTTGACACACACAGGTCTAGCACCCCAAAACACACAAACCTCCCCCACTGTCTAGCACCCTCCACATCCTCACAGCCCAGAACCCTACACACACCTCCCGGACACTCACTCCATCATGTCCTGCCCCCTTCCCTGGCCGCACTCACCAGCCCTGCTGGAAGGTCTCTGGCTCCTAGGGTGAGAGCGGCGAGGGGAGTCTCCAGACTCTCCACGTGCTGCACCCGCCACAAGCGCGGGCTCCGTGGCTCCTATAGGCCAGGAAAAGCACCAGTGGGAGCTGCCAGAGCTGCAGAGCGGGGCTTGCAGGTACCGACAGCATGCAGAGCACCCCCCAACAGCCAGAGGGCGAGGTGGGGAGTCCCGGCGGTGCTTGCCTCGGTCAGTTCCCATCCCGGAAAGCATCTGGCAGGCTGGTCCCTCTGGCTCCTAGGGTCGCAGGTTGGGTCGGGTCGGGTCTGGTGCGGGGGGGCGGAGGGCTGTTTGCCTGCTCCCGGTGACTGCAAGCCCTGCCACTGCAGCACGCGGCACTCCTGCCAGCGGGCAGGCACCAGGAGCTGCCCCAGGAAGCGGTGAGCAGCGGTGCTGTGGCTGCGATCCGAACAGTCCCCGATATCGGGACAAAGGGTGTCCCGACCGATGTAAGGCCAGGATGCGGGACAAGTCCCCTAAAATCAGGACTGTCCCGATAATATTGGGATGTCTGGTCACCCTAAGTGGTGTTCTGTGTGTGCTGTGCAACTAAATTGGTTACTCCCTAATGGAAAACTCCTATATAATTTAACAGAGGTGAAACCATTAGAGCGCTATACACATAATATAGAAGCAAATATAATTCAAGAGAATATCCTTTGAATAGTATCAGAGGGGTAGCCGTGTTAGTCTGAATCTGTAAAAAGCAACAGAGGGTCCTGTGGCACCTTTGAGACTAACAGAAGTATTGGGAGCATAAGCTTTCGTGGGTAAGAACCTCACTTCTTCAGAAGTGAGGTTTGTTCTGAAGACGTGACGTTCTTACCCATGAAAGCTTATGCTCCCAATACTTCTGTTAGTCTCAAAGGTGCCACAAGACCCTCTGATCCTTTGAATAGTTTTTTTAACCATCCTGTACATATAAGAGGATAAAACTCTGTTAAATTATATAGGATGGATCAAAAAACCTAGAGAAAGGCTATTTTTTATTAAGTTGAATATGACTTTTCCATAAAGGTTGTATGGGTTCTTCCTATGCACATCTCATGGGAGCCCTTGTTCATGTATTAATATATTTGGCAGCAATTGTGACAGTCGCTCATGTGCTCATCTGCTATCTCCGTGGAAAAACCTGGGTACTCCAATCTGCTGAACAAATAGCCTTTTATTTTCTAATTTAATTCATGATTTGTGGTCTCCATACTCATTTCCTTTGTGTGTGTGTGTGACACTGTACTACAATGTGAGTGCCATGCGTATTGTCTTTTGTTGGCTCTTGTCTCAAGTTTGGTAAATAGATGCTGACCCAGCAATACATATATTTCATATTCTAACTCCATAATCTTTCTGTTACTTGCTACTTTACCTATGTGGTAGCTAGCCATGTGCAGTGTGGACTAGTTCTCTGTGTCAGAGGTTCTATTTACACATCTCTTTACTGTGACCTAGGTATTGCGTGGCTCATTGCAGGCTGCTCCATCTATCCAATCCTTTAGCAGGCATAATGGACAAAGACAGTACATGAGATGGGGTGCAAACCATGGCTGCCATTCAACTGTTGGAACTCCCTGCTGGGTCAGGCATAAACACTACCAACTGGCTGTCCTGGTAACCAGGGTAGCCTAAAATCGTTACCCCTATTAGCCAAAATAGGAGTAGCCAAAATTCGAGGTCCTGCAGGTTGTTTCTGTTAGGAGAATAAAATGATGATGAAGCCAAGTATCTTCGATGCAACCCTGTCTATTTATAAAGAATGCACAAAGTGCTGTCTCCCTGAACACAGCAGGAATGAAACAGCGGGAGACTGTTGCTTTGCTCACTGATTCAAGCTCCTTTTTAGCCAGCACTCAGCCCCAGAGTTCTCTCTCAGTGGTTTTCTTTCAGGGCCAGTGTGTCTGCATCTGTGTCTGGTGCTTCTTTCTGGCCATTTCTCCCAACGTCTCTCTCTCTTGTACACACACACACACACCCCTCCACAAAACAAAACCAAGCGAAACTTCTCCACCCACAGGTGTCTTAGTTTGGGTGGTGACATGTGCCCGTGTTGTGGGTGGAGGCTGCTACTGTTTCAGTTACCTGGTTTCATAAAGGAGAGTAACCATTTCTTACGTTTATCCATAATGAAGGGTGATGGTTACACTCACTGGTTTCAATGAGGCTTAACTCAACCCATAATATCACCCCATCTTAGCTCCACCCATCATCCTAATGGAGCCAAAATGCTGATACCCTAACCAACCAATCCCAGACAGAAAGGAAAGAAAAGAAAATTTAACTGCTCACATGCTGAGACCACTGCCTCATTAGATATGTCCACACTTCAAGCTGGGGGGCGTAATTCCCAGCTTGAGGAGGAAATTGCATTATTTATCAAATTTACTATTTGCCAAAAAAAAAAAATCACCCATCTCTAGTCCTTGTCCCAAGGAGCTTACAATCTAAGTATGAGACAAGAGACAACAGATGGATACAGACAGATTGATGGGGGGTACAAGGAAACAAGGACTATGTTTACATCTAGAGCTGGGAGTGTAAAGACCTGCACATTTATGAAACAGGGCGTATGTCATAATGAAATCCCAACCTATTATTAGCTCACCCACTAGCTTGGCTATACAGAATAATTCCCAATATCTAACTTTCAAACCCAATTTTCCAATGGGTGAAAGTTCTTCAGTCACTGTCTCCATTTGAGATCAGTTAGGATTCCCTACTCCTTTTTAGCATATCTGGTCTAATAACTGTAATGTCTGAGTCAGTAGCTAGTATTCTTGTGCGAGTCACAGATCCTATTACATGTTCAATAGCTAACCCCCCATTATTATTGTTTAACAGCCCCATACCTATTCAAAAACTTTGGGGCTGATCCTTGTACCTCTGAGCTTTGCCCCTTCAACTCCTGACCTGGGAGAGGGACTTTCATTATGCATTTATAATGCTTTGTGCTGGCCAGCCTTATATTTATAATAATCCTTTTAGTGGCCATTTTTTTTCACAGTACCAGCATTTCCTGGACTGCTTCCCTTAATTTTTGAATTATTGCCAATTTCCCTTTTTTGCAAACTGAATTTATCACTTTTTCTAATTGTTTCAAAATATCATGTGCCCGATTAGAATCCCTTCTATCATACTGTCTCCTAGTCCCAGTCTTACTTCCTGGGTGCCTCATCCAAACTCAGTGGCCCACCACCTGACTCCTTGTCCTAGTCTCTTTGCCCAGCCAGTCCCAGTTTTCCTCCCACACACTGGCTCCTCATCAGGTCTGTCTTATCACACCCCACCTCACCTCTATCCCACCACTACACCGGTTCTCAGTCCCAGTCTTCTTCTCCTGCCAGTCCCAGTCTCCCTCAGCCCCTCATCTACAGGCTTCCACTCCTCTCCATCTCACTTCTCTCCCTGACTTACAGTACCAGGCTCCACCACATCCCAATTCCCAGTCCCAGTTTCCCTCTCCCTCCCTGCCAGGTGCCAGTTCAATTTTTTTGTATAGGTACATACCCAGGTTCCTAGTCCTAATCTATTCTCTTCTCCACATTCAAGTGTGCCTCTTTTCTCCTCTGCATTCAAATCAGGCAGCTTCCACCTCCAGGCTGCGTAGGCACAGCAAGGGTGTAACTGATAGCAAATAGAGACTGGCTCTCTGCTCTCAGTTCAGGTGCCTGGACCTAGCATGGCCCACAGCAGCCCAGACCTGAAATTGTAGGGAAAGTCCTGCTCCACCCCAGGCTGCAGCCTGCTGTGTGAAGACAGAATCTTTGGAGAATTTAGCTGCTAAAATCTAAGATGTCTCTATTGAGCATGTGTGAACTTTTAAAGGGCATATAACTTGGCCGAATTTGGGTGGATTTTCATGGGGATGACAAAAGGCATAATGCCACATCCCTGGCATAAAGGTGACTCCTACCCCTGCCAAATTTCAAGTCCTTGCTCCAAAGTATGGTGGTGCTAGCTCTTTTTAAAGAAAAGGTCACCAGAATTTTTTAACATGGGGAAAAACAACATATTTTCCCCTAGCCTCATTCTCAGAAATAGTTGAACTGTTTTGGCTGAAATTTTCCAGAAAAATTCAGCCTGAGGCACATACCCAGAGTGGAAAGTTTCAGCCTGAGTGGTTAAAGTCTGGAAAAGTTATAAGCAACTGAAACCAGAATCTTATAATGGGCAATGTCAGGAAACTTTAATAATAGGCAGCTCTGCCAGCCCCACCCATAATCTGGGGAGCCTGAACAATGAACTGGACTTGAACTCCTTCTGGACTATAGAATTGAAGATCATGCCATAGGTCTTTGGAAAGTTAATTTTCTCTGTATCGATAAGCTAGTCTTTCTTTCATTAGTAACTCAGATAGGTTCGAATACCACTGCTCTATTCTGGGCATAAGACTACTTTTCCATTTTTGTAAAATCATGCACTTGGTAATCATTGCAGCCCTCAAGAACCGGATCTACATGGTAGAGTTAAGTCCAACGTAGTAGGTACTTTACCTAGGATATAATATTTTGCACATCTCTATTAATTGCCTTCCTCAAGGTTTTAAAATACAATAATCATTGGGGCATGTTGTATTTTTTTTTAATTTTTCCAAATTTCATTACAATTTTAACAATCAATAGCGTTGCCATTATGGTTTTAATATCTCATTATCTGCGCCCTTCTGCGTTGATAGAAATGCACGAGGAGGTAATGGAAGGCAATCAGAAGTATACAAGTAGACTCAGTAGCTGGTAAAACTAACTTTGTACTCACTCTAAGTGGCATTTGTCACTGACATTCAGTCACACTGAAACCACATGAAAGCCGAAAGTGATAGCTCTACAGTTCATCCAGTACACACTGGGTGAAAGTTCTGTTGTTCTGCACAATCAGCGCATCCCTTGTAAGCGAAAGGTATAAACTATAGACTAGGGATCAAAGACAGAAAGCTTGGAAAAGAATCCAGTGCAACAGGGCTGCTCAGCAGCATATTTCTCTTTATCATTGTTTACAAACTCACTCCTTGCACTCTCACTGTTATTTGAGAGGCACAAAACGTTTCTCCTTCGACACTAGATTACATATGAAGCAGGAATTATAAATAAAAGAGCGGAATAGACTCACTGCTGCCAATTGCATTACTCACTGCATGCTCTAACCACAATCTCCAGGGCTCCAATGACAGGCCTCAGTCCTGCAGCCCTTATGCAGGAAATATCCCACAAAAATCACTAGGCTTTTTTCCTGTAGGACGGTTGGTCCCTTAAAGGTGAATCTCTCCGCCTCTCTTCCAAAAATCCATGTCTCTCAATAGTTAAGGCTGGAACCAGCTTTCTCTTCCACAATGTATTAGTCCCTTTTATATTCCTCTAAGAGATCCTTTGCACTTAAAATGTGGGATATGCAGTCTTACACGGTGGTTTTTGAATCTTTAGGGTGCACTCAGATCACATTTTCAAGCTTTACTCTGCAACCAGGCTAGAAACTTTAGTTTGTTTTTAATGAAAGCTGAGATTCTCACAAAATGACAGGACACCAGGAGTTGAAGCTTTGAGAAAAAGACCAAATATCAGGAGCCTGGAGACTAAATCATGAGAGCTGGCAACACTGCTCAATCAGTATTTGTAAAGAATGCTGAGGTCCTTTGATGAAAGACTCTATACAATGTGTATTTTAGTAGGTTTAATTAAAAGCAATATAACTCTTGTATTTGCCACCCAACTTGCAAATAGCATGTTGGGTGAGATTTTCAAAAGCACCTCAGGAAATGGATGATCAGTTATCACTGAAGTTAGTGACACTTTCAATTCCCTCAAGCAGCTTAAAAAATCCTCTCAACTTCTCATAGGAAATATGTACTTATACTGTATCATTTCATTGACAAGACACACAAGAATTAAATACAAACTTTAAACATGTTATGAACATCAATATTTCTAAGCCAGTTGTGTGCTTTGGCAGAAATATTTAAGGGGAGCCTGAGTTACACTATTATGGGAATGGTGCTGTTGAACAATGAATGACTACAAAATAATATGTGTCCAAATGCTTTCTTTGAAAATACTCTAGTATTAAAGGAGTAAGATCTGCAGCATTTATAAAAATTAAAGGTCTTTTTAAATTCCTGCATCAGCACTGTATTGCTCTTTATTATTATTGAGTTATTTCAATGTGTACATAAAGCACAAAAATACTTTCCCCAGTGTTCCAGGTATCCTTGACAAAATCTTTAAAAATAAGAGTCTTATAAATTATATATCCAGCAAATGTGCATTGGCAGGCTGTTAGCCTCATTACTTGAGAATTTAATTACATTTCTGTTACATAAGTACTTTCCTCTGTCTTTCTTCCTAGGCTTTTTGTTGAGGATTCCTCTGCACATATGTGTATCCATCTGCCCAACCGCATCCTAAGGGACCCAGCGAGAGTGAGAGTGAGACTGTTTTATGTCTGTGTAAGCAGTTGTTCCACATCTACTCGTCTCTGAACCACAGTGTAACTAAAAACCTATTAATTTAAGTTTTAAAGTATGTATTTCATTAGGAATGCATTCCACCCTCCCCTTTTGACCACATACTTATAGGGCTATTGAAGCTTGAGCACAAAGTTCAATTTTTGGCAGCTCACCCCCTCTCCGAGGCCTGTGTACTCTATACATTTGGGTTCTTTTGTGCTGATCCACGCAGAGTCTGCTGGGATGTTCGCAAAAGGACAGATGAGCCCTAACATTACTGAGGACAGTCTCCATTTCAAAGCTTAAAGGTGACAAAAAGGGTAAAGATGAAATTGGTCCAGAAAGATTTTAAGGAGCAAACTATAAATGGTACATTTTTTCCATTCCCTCCCCTCCACACCCACCCCCCCAAAAAGGGAGAAGAAGTTTCTAGTAAAAGCTAAATTTGGCTCTAGAAATTGGCTTCTTTCTTTTCATATTTTTAAAACTCTTGAATGCTTCACTGCTAAATAGGACCCCTAGTGTTCTTGTCAGATTTCATCTCTTTCTGGTATATGTATCATATATTAGCAGTATAGGGCCAAATTCGCCCCCGCTGATGCAATGACTTGCATTCTGCACCCACCCCATGCTGCGGGTGGGGATGAGGGGGTAGTATTGCAGGAGATAATTATTCCTGAGAAGTCATCTTTGAAATCTAGTCAAGATTCCACAAAAACCCTACCACTAAAGACTACCCAGGACAAAATGCAAATACAATGCAATGCAAATCTGGTACCAATTGTCCAATACTGCATTCTGACTGGGCACTTTCGGTGATGTTACAGTTCTATGCCATCTCACAAGAATGCACGGCTGGAACACACACACACACACACACACACACAAAATCCCTCTGCATGTTCTGCTCAATGATGGGACAACATTCATGTGAGGGACACAGATAAGGCACCCTAGGGTACAAGGTGTAAAAAGAGGCAGTCATGAGGAGTAGAGAGTGAGGGGAGGGAAGAGCTGAAGGAAAAAAAATAGACATTTTAAACTGTCCCTTCCTTCAAAATGTCAAGAAACCCTTTTCAACAGCAATATTTGGTCCTTTCAGGGTTTTTTTCCACCCACTTTCCAATGTAAAAGCTAAACTGAGATCTGTTCAACAGTCCAAAATATTTTTTTAATAAAAGGTGAGTTGAAAGTGACTGTTAGGCTATAAATTGCTGTAGAAAGGGAACCTTCATCAAAGAGAAAAAGGGTTAGAAAAAATAGCAAGGAATGAATATATTCAAAATATCTGAGAAAAAGGGTTTAGAATCTTTTTGCCACTATTCCTTCTCACTGTTTTATTATAAATGTTTTGTGCTGGTTTACATTATCAATCCTTCCCCTAAGAAAAGTATTTCATTTTAATTATAATTTCATTTAATTATAATTTAAAATTTTATAGCCATACTCTGATATAAACCACTCCAGTCCATTGGCAATGTAGCCTATAGAGATGATGCTTGCTTATGTTATATAGAAATGTGTTGAAATGTAAGTAGGCCCAAAATTTTATTGCCTAAAAATAGGTCAGACAATAGTGAAGTGAAGTGAGACGATTCAGAGGCAAGTTAGAGATAAGTTATGTCATAACCCCAGGTCACGTTGTAAACATGTTTTAGTTAACTGGTTTTTACAAATGTTTTAGATAAAATGTTAATATTTTGGGAAATGCTGTTGCTATTCATAGTTATTGGTGTGGCATTTATGCAGATATTTATTAATGTGATGCTTTATAGTACATAGCCAATGAGAAAATATTTAATTATGATAGTGGAAATATAGAGAAGGTAAAAGGTGGATTTAATGTTATTTAGTTAATGGATTTTATTATAATTGACTATACCAAGGGTAGCATGCTAAATTTAGATTAGGAGTGCCCATCCACCATCAAGGTACTGCTAGAGAAAGGATTATACCTTTCTTCCCATCAAGGGGCTGATCACCCCTGGATGCAACATTTCATCTTAGAATTTGAGTATCAAGGCAATGTATGGTTATGTTGCAATGCCAGTTTGCTTTAACCACTTTATTTTAAATAGTCTTTAATTTTATTATTCGTTGGATCATTCACAGTCCTCCATTAAATTAAATTAAATTATCTGTAACTGCCTTGGAGGCTCAAACCATAAAGAATTCAGTTTAGTTTTATTCCTTGTCTTTAAAGTACTAATTGGGAATACATAAACCAAAGGTTACAGTGAGCTATCAGTGCACTTCTTGCATGGCTGAAGAGCTTTGCAACTGCAACTGAGGGACATTTTTCATGTGAAACCTTTTTTCACAAAAAAATGCAGATTTGGGTTGACTGAAAATTCGTGGATTTTGGTGAATTGTTTCAGTCAAAAAAGATTTTTTTCAGAAATCTCAAAACGGTTTTATTTTTTCAAATGGTTCAATTTTACTGAAAAAAACAAACACTTGAAATGTTTTTAAAATCTCAAAGTTGAAACAAAACATTTCATTTCATGTCAACCAAAACTTTTTTGAATTTCACCGAGAGCACAGGACTGCACTAAGGGGGCAAGATGTAGGTATAACTTGGGCCATGTCCCCGTATAGAGTTTAGGAACTTAAACTCATCTCAGTCAAATTGAAATATTTAATATTTCAAGATATATTCTTAGCATTTGAGGCCTCATCCTCCCCCTTTGAAGTTAATGACAACTTTGCTTTTGACATCAATAAGAGAAGAATTGGGCCCTTCACAGTTTGTGCCAGTAATTTCATGTATCAAATGCAAACAAGAGAGTCAAATTTCATTGTAACTCCAGTGTAACTCCACTGATATCAATAGGGTAACATCAAGAATAAATTTAACTCACTACCGTATATTTCACCTCCTACTGTGTTTGCTATCAAGGTGATGTGAGAGGTTTGGCTCTCTCATTAAAAAAACTGGAGGATTATATAAATTCTCCACTTTAATTTAATAAATAAAAAGTTAAACATATATAGGAAACTTAAAATACATAATAAACTGTTACTGCCCAGTTTTTACAAGTTAGCTGCTAATTTTCACCACACACAAGCATTAAAAATCCCGTCTTGGAGCTCATTTCTAAAGCTCTCCTAAAACAGGCCTCTCTCTGATTGTACAGATCAGACTTCTTTATAGTGTGGTATGAGATAATCCAACATTTCCTTGCCTAAAATAATGAAATTGTTCCTCTCCATTCGAAACGTTAACTAACACCTGCTGTGAAAGAAGAGGGGAGTTGGCTAAATTCTTTAATACAAACATTCCCTTAGTAAAAGCACGTGGTTTTGTTTAACCAATCACAAACCATCTAGTTACTAACCTATTTTTTCCCCAAAATGACAGGCCTAAAGTCAAATTTCACAATACCCTCCATGGTGTAAGACACCTTGGTTTTGGGGCCTGCTTCTACTTTGAGAAATTCCATGCTGCAAGTATTCCCATTAAGTATCAGCTCCTTAACACACTAGCCATATCCTTTCACAAGCAAACACCCAACAACAATAAACAAACAATAAGACAAGGTAGCTGTAACAATGGACCAGCCATTGCAATATCAGCCAGTTTGCTCTTTGGGTAGTGTCCTGCATTATTCAGTTACTCTTCTTCAAAAAGAACAAACCATTCCTTCTAAGCTCTTTAAGAACCAGATCCTTGTACACATCCCTTTTACTCAAAAGTCTTTGTCGGAGCATAAGACTTGCACATTTCAGGATTAGTGTAGGACATAACAAACAAAGAAAAAAAGTCTTTTGGCCTAGCAAAAGCAATGAACAAAAACCTTTCACATATGGCTTTGTATTTGCCACACATGTATTTACAATGACCTGCCTTTTCTAGCACGTGAATTTTTACAGCTCCCTCTCGCACTTGACAGACTGATCACAATATTTAAAGCCAGTATTGAAAGCAGAAACACCTGACATCTGGCTACAGTTGCTGGATAGAGTTCCTATGCTTCAGAGGTAATTAACTCTTATTAATTTATCTTTATTCAGACTGTAGTAAGTAAATTGAGTGTCTTAAATTTTAGCAAATTCAGGACGTAGTTGAACTGAATTTTTTATTAAGATGAATGGTGTTCACATCCTACAAAAAATTGTGGTGAACATTTGATTTATCACTCTATTAACCTTTTAGTATTATTATTATTGCCTAAATTGAATAGTGCAGTTGGGAAATGCAAAATGTAACACAATTACTGACCCACATTCAACCTTTTACCAGGGCCCTGCTTTGTCATTCACCCCAAAAGACTCATGTTTTGGGCTTCAGTAGGATTGGGACCAGCCGTTATGTGCTAGTCCAAAAATATAAAGTAAGATGAGTGCCGTTCACCACAGAACTATATTAAAGGCATTGATAATGTTTTTAAACAGGTTCATGGGATGTGTTTTATAAATTTGGTTTGGATTTTTTCTTATTTTAACATACCATTTTGGTCTTGATATTTGAGGTTCAGTGCAGCATTTTTCTAGTAAGCATTAAGGCTGAGCTGAAGCTAACTTGTAGTTCCCAACTGGGCTTAATGGCAACTCACCTTTCCTCTTTCTATTGGAATTATTTTCCTGCTAACAACAATAACAACTACAAAAAGTGATGGACATCTGGTAAAATAACAGGGACAAATCTGCTGTGGGTTTTTATTCTGTAATATATTAAAGACTCTTCAGTGAGCTCTGTGGAGATGTCAGGACATCAAGCTTACTACGAAGCTGGTTATACCAACTCTATTGTACTGCAGAGAAATGTGGGTGCCGAGGAAGGCTGAAAAACAGCAGATTGACATTTTTTTGTTCTCCCTATCTTCATGAGAGGCTCCCTATTAAGTGGCAGGGCAAGATCAACAATGAGGATATTGATAGCCTAAGCTACTAACTTTATCTGTCCGCACTGGTTTGGTTTTGGTGGATTTCTTGGTACGGCCATATCATTAGAATGGAAGACGAATGAATTGTAAAGCATGTTTACCAAGGAATGCCACTACATGGTGGGCAATCACATGGACACCAAAATCTTTGGTAGTCCAATAAGATTGTCCATCATTGGCACAGATTGAACATCTAGCCAGGGCATCTTAAAGACCTAGATGGAGATTGAGCCAGGCGGCAATGTAAAGATGCTGTGTCCCTTTGAGAATTGCCTTGATGATGACGCTGATGATGATATTAAAGGAAAACTAAAATTACACATAAATATTTCAGTTATTTGAGCCACTGTTAAATTTCTTTTACCATGTCTCTGATTCAGCAAAGCACTGATGAACATGCTTGATTGAAGTCATATGATGTAAGCATATGCTTAAAGTTAAGCACATGATTGTTTTCCAGAATAGAGGCCTAAATCACTGAAAAGAGGTTACTGTTGTTGTTGATTCTTTCAATTTTACGTAACTGTGTATATACAGTATAAAAATCCTTGAGATATGAATTAAAGCAGGAAGTCATATTGTAAGCCTGATACTATGTATCAAGGCAAAGATCTGACACAGGAAGCTGCATGAGAGCTCTGGAGAACAGTAAGAGATTTTCAAAGATCTTGATTAAAATACAGAATGTAGCTAACCATACAGTGCAAATCTGCTACTGTTCAGTACCAGCTGCAGCTCTAATCCTCCTGTTTTCAGATATGTCATCTGGCTGCACATCCTGCTGGAATTACCATCTAAACGGCCACCACCAAGGATTATACAGCTTCCTGATTCAACAGAATTGAGTATTTGAACCATTGTTAGGTATTTTTAAAATACCTTTTTTTTTTTTTTTTTTTTTTTTTTTTTGTAAGTTTCCTTGTGAATGTTTCTTTCATCATCCACAACGCTATAGTAAAAATCACTGCTGGTTTCCTTTAAATGTGAACCACCACAGAGGTAGTCTTATGTCTGAGACATGAGTTCCGCCATTTAATCTGGCAAGAATGGCACTATACAGCTATGTGAGATGTGGATAATCAACACCTACCTCACCGAGAATTAATTAGTTTGTGTAGTGCTCAGTGAAAATATACCACATGTGCTAAACTTTAATAAAGAGACCACATCGTGGGTGAAATTTCACCCATGTGAGGGAGCCTGGCCAAGACTCTCCTCACCACTTACATCCCACATTCTCTGAGTGGAGGGATGATGGGTGAGAAGTAGCTCTGCACACTGCCTTCATGCCACGAAGTGGATCTCTGCACTATCTTTAAACACAATGGAGCGGCGAGGGCACATTTCTATGGATCCAGGGCCCTGAACCCAGGCACAGAAGTATTGAAGCAACTATTCCTGCTCTATGTAATGTGGTATGGCAGCATAGGCACAACCTCAGGAGTCAGGAGCCCTATATTCTAATCCTAGCACCGCCAGTGACTTAGTATATCCTCGGGTAATTCATTGCATCTTTCTGTCTTGGCTTTCTTAATCTGTAAAGTATCTATAAAATATGGATAATATTTACTCACCTATCTCACATGGTGTTGAAGATTAGTTAGTGTCTGAACAGTGTTTTGAACACACAAATAGAAAAATACTAAGTATTGTTATAACAATGTAGCCAGAAGAGAATTTCACTCTTAAGGCCAGATTTTCAAAGGTATTTAAGCACATAAAGATACATTTAAGTGCTTAGTGGAATTTTCAAAAGCACCTCAGCAGGCTAGGCAACAAACTGCCATTGATTTTGCTGAGAGATATCACTCATATCTGGGTTGAGATGCCTAACTCATCTAGGTGCTTTTGGAAATCCCATTAGGCACCTATCTGCAGATTTAAGCTCCTAAATACCTTTGAAAATATGGCCCTTTTGTCTTGGTTTTTATTCTGTTTTTCACTATTGGCTACATGAATGTCAAAATACAAATTTTTATAGGACTGGGTTGAGGAAAATTAGCCTATTCATCCCTGGATACTAGCTGGCAGATAGGGAGGCAGTGATTTAATTTGTTTATCGGATGCTTGATTGCTTATATGCTATGGAACTGCAAAGAGATTGAGTAATTTTTGACCAGTACTATTAGTAGCAACACCATGCCTAACTAGGAATGAAGAGTATTCATATTTCAGGGCATAAAATCTGTGCTTCGGGAATCAGGAAATAATTTTACCCCATTATTATTATAGGTTGTGTGCCAACAACGTGTGGAAAGCTGTGAAGGTTATAGATGAATTTCCTGTCCCAGTCTGAAAGAGAGAGATGCCTTATGGGTATTTTTAGCTTACTCCAAAATAATAGGTAATAACTATTGTTAGAGGCATGGCTCCAGATTTGATGGACAAATTATCAGATCTGGTGTGGCAAATTCTATGTTCCTAACTAATTTCTTTTAGCATGTTTCATCTGAACTGTTGGACAGTTTGGTTTCAATTACTGTGTCACATTTCCTTTTCCCTTTTCTTTGTTCAAAAGTCAGATCCATTAACCATTTGATCTGTTTTCCATAAAACTTCCTTAAGTTTAAGCATGGGTATTATTTCTGACATTTATGGGGTTACACTGCACTAGAAACTATGGAACTGGTACTGTAGCTTTGCAAACATACCTTAAGCCCCCTACAGTATTTGAAGATATATTTAGTGAGAGGAGAGAAAATGGTACTTTGTGAAGTGCTGTCATACGCAGTAATATTTTCAGCTGGCAGAACAAGACATAGCCTGATGAAAACACATCATTCCATGAACCTTGCCCAGACCACAGAAAGGATCAACTTCAGACAGCAAAGCCTGAAATCTAAAACCCGAAACAGTAATATAAATGATCTGAAAAAGACACGGCATAAAAGCAAACATCTTTTATTTTCAGACTAGTCAGTCCATGGTTTTGGACAGATTAAAATGTTTCAAATCTTTCCTGGAATGCAAGGGAGAGAGTGGACAGGGAGAGGGTGAAGCGGAACAGAAGCTGCTATCAATATAATGAACATTTGCCGATCAAAACATTGCGTAATTTATAAAATTAATGTCATATGGTTTTTGTCCTTTGCCTACAGTGTGCATGGTTTTTCAATGTGATCACTAAGTTCCCATTTTTGAAAACCCAAATGCTTTCTCTGTGTTTTTCACATTAACTCATTTTACTTTCCACTGACACTTTGCGATTTCTATGAATTATTTTCCAGTCAGATTTTTTTTCTGTAAGCAACTTCTTTTTGAATTTTGAAGCCCTTTTTACATTTCATCCCATAGGAGCTTAAGATTTCCAGATATCAGAGATTTTAAAATGTACAATGACCTGATCAATGTTTTAGTAGTAGTGTAGAAATTTTGACATACTATGTAATGTATACAGTATAGAGAGAATACAGGATGGCATGTGGAGCTATAAAGATTTTATTGGCATTAGGTTGTGCTGGCTACATTACCCACATGTGCTGAAGCAATGAGTGTGTTATCATTATTTATTATTAACGTAGTACCAAGAATGTGCTTGGCACCTTGTTATGAATACAAATAAATCTTTATATAATACACGTTATCATTTATTTACATTAGGACTCATTTTGAGATGAGATTTCAGAACATATTTTGGAGTTTTATAGTTGTACTTGTTTTATTTTTAAGTACCCTACATTCTAGTTGCCTTATTTACAAAGCACTGCCTTCAGTTTTGCAATTTTAAGCTCCAGGATCTTGTGATTTCCCAGGGGTGCTCAGGGATGCTATACCTCTCTGGAAAGCTGGAATTCCTAGACATCCAATAGGATGTAGTGAGCTCTGGTCAAGTGTTTCTAGCCCTTAAACACATCATTAGTCCAGAACTGAATTTTCTAGTCCTGGACATCAGAGCTGTATGTAATTTTCATTCCCTACTTTTAGCTAATCTGGAAAGAAGGAAAAGAAATTGTGGCACTCACGTTGTCTTTTTCAAAGCATATGTCCTTTGCTGTAGGTACAAGATCACACATTTGTCTCAGACTGTGTCATGGTTTGCATGATCAGTGCTTGAAAATGTACTGTTTATATGGTTCTTAGTAGCACTTTACTGGAACGGATCATGGGAGATGAAGCAAGAAGTAAAGGACATCCCTTAAAATACAGGATGAATAATCACCTTAGCCTAGGTTTGTTTGTGATTTCAGAATCAATTCCCAGTTGTACAGATTTGGAAACTCATCCCTGGAAAAAAAATCCTTACATGTATTATCGTAAATAGATTTATTTTAAAAAGGAAAGTGTTGGGGTGGGTTTTTTTAGCTTTAAACAAACAAACAAAAACAAAATGAAAAAACCCAACAGCAACCCAAAAAACATAATATGCAGGCATTTTTCTCTTAAAATAGTCAGGATTAAGCTGCCAGTGACTAAACTTAACAATTTAAAAAATACCCCCACAAGACCTAGTGACATGTGTATATATGCATTTGCACACACAGTTCAAAGGCCAAATTGCCCCTTTCCATGGGAAGGAGCTAATGGGAAGGAGATGTCCACAGAGGTCTGCTCTGGGAATTCCCTCCCTACTGTTCTACCTCAAGATTAAGTGAGATTTGTCCCCTGAAGACTGGGCCATTAGAGCTACCCCCAAACCTGGAGAATCCCCAGGGCTCAGCACAAAGCCAAGACCAGCTCACATAGGATCTGCTGTGCACTGTTCCGGCCTCTGGCTGCCCCAGGCTGCAATGCCTGGTACCGGTGTGCTACCTGGGACTTCCCCCTGGCTCCAACTGTTCCTGGAATGAGGGACTCCACAGAAAAAAGTAGCAGCTCCAGGCTGCTTTTCCTGGGATACTCTGTATGATTGGAAGGAAGATGATATAAAACCCCCAGGGCCCCAATACCAGTCTGTCCACTTCTTCCACCACTGTAAACGCCAGACCGAAAGAAAAATGGTGCTGCAGAGTTGGCCGAGTTCCACTTTCTTGCGAGAGAGAGGAGAGCCACACAGAGCTCCCACTGTGGAGAGTGACAGGGTGGTCTCACCATTGGTAATTAGGAATGTAAGTGCATGTTTTGCATAGAAGTGCCACCTTCCTCACACATGTGCAGTTATTCTATACACAATTTTTGCAGGTGCTATTTAGGCAGTCAATTTTGAAATAATGTCCCTCATTGAACCTTTCTGATAGCTATACACTGGACTTCATTTTTTATATTGTTTCATAGCAATGTTAAGGGAGAAGTTGATGCTATTAACTATACCAATATTTATCACGCAACTATATCAGCTTGAAGCAATATCTGAAAATAGTGATTTATAATTAAAGTGCGATCTTAGCTTTCACTCCAGAAGCCATATCCTGTCTATGATGCAGCAGCAGCTGCCATAAGCATTAGTTGATATGGAGATGCCACAACTACTAAGCAAGCACACTCCAACAGTAGCCACTGGCATAAGGGATCGGGCTCCTCTACACCTCCAATGATTCCTGGCTGCTGGGCTAGCCCCTGGGGTTGTGGTGGCAGGTGTAGCGTAGAGTGGCGGGAGTGTCCCAGAATTAGGAGAAAGGACGGGTAGCTTAATGCGACCTTTCTCCAACCCCAATGTGGAGGAATGTGGGTGTGGCTACAAAGATCAAAGACCATTTTGGAAAGCAAGATTCTGGAGTACAAGGAGCTATAGGCTACTGCCAACACCAAGCTGTGTCTGCTGTTGGTAGGGTTACATAATGTTTAAATAAAAATAATGTAAGTGTTAAGTACAAGCTCTCTGTGCCCTAAAAAGAAGAACAGTCCTGGTTCCATGTACTGGTAGAATTTTCACAGTAATTCCAGATGCCTGAATTATACCTACACAGCCGGTAAGTGTGGAGGGTCTGAGACCACTACCTGAATTAAGGTTTGGGGACAATGTGGAGAAAACAAGGAAGTGGTTCAAACAAGTTTTTGTTGTATACAACTCCAGTGGATGCAGACACAATTAGTGGTACCAGGAAAGTGACCTTACTATTAAGGTGGAGTTCCTCAAGAATCGGGCTCGGGACCAATCTTATTCAATATTTTTATTAATGACCTTGGCACAAGAAGCAGAAGCATGGTAATGAAATTTGCTGCTGATACAAAGTTGGGAGGCATCATCAATACATAGGAGGATCAGAATATTAGACAAGAAATTCTGGGTGATTTGAAGACCGGAGTGACAGAAATGGGATGAAAAATCAATAGTACAAAATGCAAGATCATGCACTTAGGATATAATAATAATAATTTCTGCTAGAAGCTGGGAGTTCATCAGTTGCAAGCAACAGAGAAAGAGAGAAACCAGGGTGTGTGGATTGATCACAGGATGACTATGAGCCACCAATGCAATGCATCTGTGAAAAAGACAAGTGAGATCCTAAAACGTATTAGATGAAGATTTGCCAGTAAAGAGAGAGAATTAATGCCATTGTACAACACACTCAAAAGACCTCATCTGGAATATTGTGTACAATTCTAGTCACCCAAGTTCAAGAAAGACTAATTTAAACTGGAACGGGTGCAGAGAAGAGCTACTAGGATGATCAGGGGAACAACTTAACTAGTTTTAAAAGAGAGCTGGACAAATGTATGAGTGCAATTGTATGATGGGATTACTTGTGACTGTTGGGGACAGGACTCAACAGCCCTGGGGCTCGCTTCTGATTTATGTCTTATGTTCCTAAAAACTCATGCTTCAGCATTTCAGCTGGCCACCTGCAGGAGTCAGGAAAGGATGCTTCCCCCCCACAATACATCGTGGGATGGTTTTTTTTTAATCTCATTCCTCTGAAGCATCAGGGATGGCCACAGCTGGAGATGGAACATTGGATGAGGTGGGCCAGGGCTCTGAGGTGGCACCAAGCAGTCTCTCTCATGGTTCTTGCTCACATGCTTAGGGTCTAACTGATCACCATATGTGGGATCAGGAAGGATGGGCACTGACCTGGGATTTTTTTTGCCTTCCTCTGCAGTGTGTGGGTGTGAGTCACTTGCCAGGATTATCTGATTATATCTCACTTAATCGTTTCACTGACATGGCAGGGGCCTCAGGACATAATAATCTAGTCTTCTGTTGTCTGTAATACTTTGGTCTAATTTCAGTGTGTGGATGCTGGATGGTGTTGGTGCCCTGTGTTATACAGAAGGACAGACTAAATGATATAGTGGTCCCTCTTGGCCTTAAACTCTATGACTCTATGGCTACACTTGCAGATGTACAGTGCTGTGAGTTAAACCTGCCTTCGTGCAGCTGAGTAGGGAAAGCGCTGCAGTCTGTCCACACTGACAGCTGCCCAGCTCACTTTTGCAGCGCTATTGGGAGCGGTGCATTATGGGCAGCTATCCCGCAGAGCACCTTTTCCCATTCTGGCGCCGTGGGTTTTGGGAAGGGGGCGTGGGTGCGGGGGATTCTGGGTCCTGTCCCAATGCCCCGTGATGCATCGCTTTGCATCCCAGAAATCCCTTTGTTTCCGTCCACCTTTGGCGCCACCTTTCAACGGTTTCTGTGCAGCGCGATCTGTCTGCGGGAAATGGAGTCTGAACTGCTGAGGCGTATGCCGATGAGTCTCACCAGCACATCACGTTTGGCTGTCGAACTATTCCTTAAGATCCAAAGTGACAGTGAGGGTGAGGAGTCCGACGATGCTATCGAGCCGCGTAACGCGTACGACATGAAATTGCTTGTGGAATTCACGGACATGCTCAGCACCGTGGAACACCGCTTTTGGGCTCGGGAAACAAGCACCGAATGGTGGGATCACATCGTCATGGAAGTCTGGGATGACGAGCAGTGGCTGCAGAACTTTCGGATGAGAAAAGCCACTTTCATGGGACTGTGTGAGGAGCTTGCCCCCACCCTGCGGCGCAAGAACACGAGATAGAGAGCTGCCTTGCCAGTGGAGAAGCGGGTGGCTATTGCAATCTGGAAGCTGGCAACTCCAGACAGCTACCGGTCTGTTGCAAACCAGTTTGGAGTGGGAAAGTCGACCGCTGGAATCGTGTTGATGCAAGTTTGCAAGGCCATTAATCGCATCCTACTCAGAAGAACCGTGACTCTGGGTAATGTGCAGGAAATAGTGGATGGCTTTGCACAAATGGGGTTCCCTAACTGTGGAGGGGCGATAGATGGGACGCACATTCCTATTCTGGCACCACCCCACCTAGGATCCGAGTACGTTAATTGGAAGGGGTATTTCTCTATGGTTCTCCAGGCGCTTGTGGATCACTGTGGGCGTTTCATTGACATTAACACAGGCTGGCCCAGAAAGGTTCATGACGCACGCATCTTTCGGAATACTTGGCTGTTCAGGAAGATGCAGGCCGGGACTTTTTTCCCAGAGCGGAAGATCACGGTAGGGGAAGTTGAAATGCCCATTGTGATCCTTGGAGATCCCGCTTACCTGTTAATGCCATGGCTCATGAAAACCTACACAGGGAGCCTTGACAGCAGCAAGGAACGGTTCAACTACAGGCTGAGCCGGTGCCAAATGACTGTGAAGTGTGCCTTTGGCCGTTTAAAAGGCCGCTGGCGATCTCTGTATGGGAAGCTGGACTTGGCCGAAAACAGCATCCCCGTGGTTATATCCGCATGCTGTGCCCTCCATAATATTTGTGAAGGAAAGGGTGAAAGGTTCACTCAGGCATGGACCTCCAAGGTTCAACACCTGGAGGCTGAATTTGCACAGCCAGAGAGCAGGGCTATTACAGGGGCCCAGCGCGGGGCTGCAAGGATTAGGGATGCCTTGAGGGAGCAATTTGAGGCTGAAAACCAGCAGTGATGTCTGGTGCCCTGCACGGGAGTGAAGTGCGGTAGTTCCAATCTTTAGGAATCAGTGTCTGCTAAGCATACAAACAGACTTACAGTGCCTGTTTATTTCCTGGGCTAAAGAGACTTTTACTTTATGCAATAATAAAGAATGTTTTCAAAGCCAAAGAATCCATTTATTGAAAAGAAACAAGGGGGTGGAGTAGGGAACAGTACAATCACAGATTCGCGTATGTCCTGTCTGATGTGCTGTGCAGTGAGTGCTGCACTTCAGGATGGCTATACTGCATGGTGATGGGGGTTGAGTGCAGAGGGTAAGGGTCGTGGTCTTCAGGGTTGGGTGGTGACGATACTGGTGTTGGAGGCAGCGGGTGGCGTGAAGAACACGGAAGTCGGGGAAAGTGGGTTGGAGGTGACAGTGGGGCACAACGGAAAGAGTTTTGGGACAAGGGCTGTGTGGGGGGGTGGCGTTTGTGTTTTCGGTACTGCTCCTCTTTCTGCATGGCTACCAGCTCCTGGATAGCATGTGCTTGGTGCTCCAGGATGCTGATGAGCCTATCAGTGCTTTGCTGCCGGTGCGCTGCATTTTCTTGGCGGATCCTGCTTTCTCTCTCCCTCCAGTCCTGTGCTTTCTCATTCTCTTTAATAGACTGCCGCATCACTTCTTGCAGCATGTCTTCTTTGCTTTTTCGCGGTCTCTTCCTGAGTCTTTGCAGTCTCTGAGCAGGCAATAAGAGGGATGGCTGAGGTCTCAAGGTTGATGCAGCTGTATAGGCAAAATGCAACATTTAACAGAGGCAGCATTGTTTATACCAGACAGAGTAATGATTCTTCCCGCACTTAAGGAGTAGAAAACACACAGGGTCTACACAATAGTATAATTTTCCCGTCTGAAACAGAGCACACATATCCCACGGGAGCCTCAAAATGGTGAGTAAAGGGGACTGATTGTTTCAGGGCTGCACTGTCCTCTGGGTTTCTGTGCCTTGGGGACAGCCAACAGCTTCAGGGGGCACCTACACTGAGCACTGTCCTGTGGAAAATGTTGGGAGTTCATCCTGGACGATATCTCGCTGCTGAGGGTGACCTGGGAAGCAAGGGAGGGTCTTCTACTGAAATGCGGCTTCCGCCCTGGCCCATATGCAGCTTGCCTGCGTGCAGCAATGGTCCCCCCGCCCCTCACGGCACAGTGGTGTGGAGACGTTAGCCTGGCTGGGACAAGGACCACGGCGGCTCTCCTGATAAACCTGCGCAAGCGTATTGCACACGTTCTGGATGAGACATTCGAGGAGATTACCGAGGCCGATTACTGCGATGTGATAAACCACATCAATGCACTATTCCACATCTAGGCATGCATGTCTAACCCTTCTCTCCCAAAGAGTCCACACCGAAAAAATTCCTTCCCGAAAAAAATCCCGCTTACCGGGAACCTGCTCTTCTGTTTGTTCTCCACCAAATACCGGCCGCTGCGACTGGCTACCTTCCTCCTGGCTTGAGAAGAGCTCCTGGCTGCACGGCTCCAGGGATTCCGGGGTGTCTCCATCCGGCCCACCACCCATCACTCCGTTTTCCTCCTCCTCCTCCTCCTCCTCCCCCCACATAGTCTCTGAAGTGTCCATGGTGGTGCTTGGAGTGGAGGTGGGGTTAACCCCAAGTATCGCATCCAGCTCTTTGTAGAATCAGCAGGTCGTGGGGGGAGCACCCGAGCGGCCGTTTGCGTCGCGGGCTTTGTGGTAGGCATTCCACAGCTCCTTCACTTTAATCCTGCACTGCAGGGTGTCCCGGTCATGGCCCCTTTTCATCATGTCCTTTGATACCTTCCCGAAGGTATTGTAATTCCTACGGCTGGAGCGCAGCTGGGACTGAACAGCTTCCTCCCCCCAAACACTGATGAGGTCCAGCACTTGCCATTGCTCCATGCTGGGGCTCGCTTGGTGCGTGGAGGCATGGTCACCTGGAAAGGTTCGCTGATAGCACTCCACACCATGTCGGGCTGAGCAAACAGGAAGGGGATTTTTAAAATTCCCGGGGAATGTAAAGGGTGGACCACATGGTTGGTTACCTGAGGCCAGGGCAGTAGAGTTTGAACTGATGACCAGAGTGGCTAGAACGGGCATTGTGGGATACTGCCGAATAATTCTGGAGGCCATTCACAGCGCATTGGGCGGCCACACTGGCGCCGCAGTGCTGCAGCGGCAGCGCAATACTTGCTATTCCTCTCGGAGAGGTGGAGTACATGCAGCGCTGCAACCACGGAGATACAGCGCTGCAAATGCCTTGCCAGTGTGGATGGGGAGTGAGTTACAGCGCTGGGGGAGCCTTTACAGCGCTGTAACTCGCAAGTGTAGCCAAGGCCTATGACTAACTGTAGCTGATGCAGAGGCCCTAGATATTTTTAATAGTTTCCAGCTAACAGCCTTTCACAACACTAATTTTTGATAAGGGTCTTAGTACCGTTTGAAGTTTTGGTTATCTAAAAAAAGAATAAAACCTACAAAAGATTCCTCTTCCACACAAGAATGTAAAAGCCAAGGAAAAGTATTGTGAAATGTTAGACTTGAAGTTCAAGAGCCAGTATTTCAATTTTGGCCCCATAAGAGATCCTTTGATTCTAGATTGGCTGGTGGTGGGCAGCCAGCATGGAAAGCTATGTGGCCATTTGCTGAGATATTGTGAGTTGACTTTTTTTTTTTTTTTTTTTTTTAGAAAAAGACAGAAATTTGCAAACCAGCAGAACAGGCAAAATTGCAAGTTCAGACCCTAAGTAAGGAGAGTCAAGAAACCTACATGAGGTTATCATGCAGTGAAATTTGAATGACGGGTATGAGGAGAAAACATACAAGGAAATTAGGCAGCACAAGAAAAGGTGCCTATCATTGCATCAAACAGCCAGGGCTAGTCTATTCTAGAAGTGCTACAATGGCATATCTGCACCAATACAGCTGTGCTGCTGTAGCATGTCTGGTGAAGATGCTCTCTGCTGGTGGGAGAGAGCTCTCCTATTGGTATAATAAAACCACTTCCACAAGAGGTGGTAGCTATGTTGCTGGGAGAAGCTCTCTCACCAACACAGAGCTGTCCACACCCGCACTTAGGTCAGTGTAACTTATGTCACTCGGGTGTGTGTGTGTGTGCGTGCATGTGGCTTATTCGCACCCCTGAGTGACATAAATTATAATGACATAAGTGGTAGTGTGTACAAGCCCACAGATGACTGTGTGGGAGATGGGGATGAGAACATGAATATAGAGATCATTCAATATGTGGGCAAAAGTCTGCCTTAAGTACATCTATTTTGCTAGACAATGCTGGCAAAAGAAAACTGTGGATACAGTGATAGCTCTGTTTATGAGCCATTGTACATTGATTCCATAGAGCAACTGTCAGAGGTCCTGGTAAATGGGGAGGAAATCACAGCACCCTCAGCTGTGCAGAATGTAGATAATGGCTGTCCAGACTCCAGTGAACTGAGTGCCACAGAGTCTACAGGTAACTTCTGAATTTGAGCTTGAAGGAGACCTATAAAGCTCATCAGTAGTTGGTAATGAAGCCCTTTCCAAGAGATAAATTTAAATTCTTATCACAAAATGAAGCAGATGGTAGCAGAAAGAGGAGGAGCATCATACTAAATAATATCCTGCTATTGCTGAGGGAACTGGACACAGAGTGACTAGAGATCATTCACCAGACAGTTGGGAACAGACTCAAGTCTGATATAAGAAGGAGCTTCAGGAGAAGCAATAATGACTATTAAAGGATTCTTTAAGTTATCTCATACCAACCAAACTTCCAGCACTATTTCAATCAACAGTCATATTTTTAGGTTTTCTGCATGATGAAGGAAATTTCTATGGGTGCCTCTAAAGGTGGACTTGGTGGACTACAGTTGGAAAGAACACACTGCAGCTGGAGAGAACTGCAGGATACATGTCCAGAGCCTTCACAAACACAAGTTTAAATTTGATTTTTAGAGAGAGAGAATGTGTGGTGTACTGGTCTCTGTGGAAGGATCATTGTGTAAGGACAGTTATCATCCATTTTGGAAGGTGGGGTTCTAGATGGCAGAGAACGGTGGGCTGCGGTCAAATCCAGGCTCAGGTTTCTTTTGTGTTATTCTTAAGCAAATGTTAAATAAATAAATAAAAGTTTTAAATATAGGCTCTTCATGCCTTAATAAGAGCAACACCTCTCCTTCCCCCATCTTCAGCTGTGCGGAGCACTCCACAGCTATAATTGAAGTCTTGGGCCTCAATGTTCAAATGGTAAAAAGTCTGAAGAACAAGCCTATAATAAGCATCCCCATCTTCCTGCTTTTAACCCCACTGATTTGCCAGTGATTATGCCTTTTTAGCCACACCGTAATCTGTCAGAAGTCTCTGCTAAGCATACCCCAAATGACTCCCAAAGCCCTCTAAGTACAAAATACCCACTTACTTCAATGGGAGTTCAGAATATGAGGGGCTTTCAGGATAAGGCCATAATATCTGTAAAGATCCTGCTTCATTAATGCAGTAGCCTTTTAATATGGCTTGGCAAGTGGTTTGACGCTTTGGGGGTAATTTAGGATACATTGAACAAAGGCGCCTGACAGCTATGGTATGGCAAAAGTACAGCTACTCAGAAAAAATACTCCTTGTCAGCAAAGCTGTGTTTTTTTGTTTTTCTTTTTAAATTTGCTTTTCACCAGCAAAGTGACCTTTGCAAACCCATTTAACGTATTCGCTTCTATTTGTCAAACCTTTTTAGCTATATTGCCAAACAGAGACAAACCACCTTTCATCTTCATGAATACCCCTTCCCCATTCCAAGTGCTTTTGGTTGGTGAAAGTGGATCTGATTAAAAAGGATCTGATTAAATTAATTTTAAAATTTCATTAAATATATATATATATAAATCATTGCATTTGACATTGGCCAAAATGTTCTTTATTTTAATGAGGAAAAAAAAAAGATTGGCCTCATCTGAGTGATGCTTCTCCAGTGATTTTGTGGTATGAACAAAATACATGATAATATGTTCTCTTTCACTCTCCAACTACATGAATATTCCTAAGCCCCTGTCAATATTATAAGTAAAAGATGAGGTAGTGCTCAGTGGTGCAGGTCACTTGTCTAGCTAATTTTGGCACTTGATTGTATTTCAAATATTAGCAGCAGTGGCCACTTATGAAATATTGGGTAAGTGCTGACCCACTGTTTTTTAAATTGTGTGCGCCCACGAGGCATACTAATTACAATAATAAGCCATTCGGCGCTGCTAACTGTGCCTGTGGTGCTCATCTCTAGAGGAGCCCGGACATAACGCATCATCTGAAAGGACTCACACTGTTTATTGACTTCTATTTTGCTGGTTGAGGTTCCAGTTAAGCAAGCTGGAAATCGTTCTTATTGGATTACGAAAAAATATTGCACAGTGTGATTCATGTGTGGAAAATATGCTTGTTCTCTCAGTTGCTTCACTTCTTCGTTGTTATAAAACAAGCATCTGTGCAGTTGATTGATAAGCCTGTCTGCTCAAGGTCTGCCTGTTTCTTAGAATTGCTCAGGAATGTGCTTGGTGGTCATATTTATTGATAGGATGGAATACAGTACTTCTGGCAATACATTGCATTTGTGTTTGTTTGTGTTTGTTCATTTTTGAAATACAGTGCATGTCTGACAGGCTGAAAGATGCTCTGTTTTGCAGCCCCTTCTGCTAAAAGGCCACCTCACTTGAGGCCTACAGACATGGTAGAGGGCAGATCCCTTTGCTGGGCTTTGAATAAGTCCCAAGGAAAGAGAATACAAACAAAACCAAACGTGCCATTCAGATGGGAACTTCCATGGTGCACTAAACAGCATTTAAAGAAAGTCTGTCAATCACATTGGACCTTCTCATTGCTGTAATATATCCATAGTATCACTTGACAATGGATAGTACTTTAATTTCTTGAGTTAGTTTACAGCATCAGGCAGAAGGATTAAAGGCAGGCCCGAAATGGAATGCTGGATGTGGACCACAGCCAACAAACTTTGAGGAAGTTTGGAAGTAGATCTATATTAGCACTGAGGTCAATTTACCAGCTTGAGTCTATTTCTAAAATAGGCCATACTGGAAACCCCAACACTCCGTCACCCCCATGCACACCCATTTTAAACTATGGGGAAATTCAGATTTTGATTTGAATCAAGATATGAACTTTGCAGACTGGATCCATGTCTATTAAAGGCAAAGTGCCTTTAACTACCTGAGAAGTGTGGTTACAGTATTGGCATTTTTTTTAAAAGTGTGTTGCTTACCGCTAATAAAATGTTATTACATTTTTGTAATAACTGGCTAATAAATACCTTGCAATACCATGTACTTATATTTTCATCAGTCAGACCATTAATCAGAACCTTTCTGATCTGGAGTCAAGGGGGTCGATTCACTTGGGGTTGAATGCAAAGATTGTCAGCAAGGGAATAGTTTCATCTCAGCAGCCTGGGAGATAATTAAAAGCAAGTCCCAATGCATTGAGTGTAGCAGATATATTTGTAATGATGATGTAGGTGTGGAAATGGTGGAGAGTGGGGTCTGAAAAGGGTGGAAATGTATGCGCAATCATATTTATATGTGGAGTGGAAAACTTGAAAAAGTCAACATTTGCCAATGGTTAGCCCATATTCTCCACAGGTACCTCTGATTTTGTGTACTCTGTGGTGGTGTGTCAAATTCATCATTGTGGCAATCATTGACAGATTATGACTGTTCATGTTGACTATTACAGATACATAATATCAATAAAATTCTGAAGGCCTTACTCAATTTTTACTCCATTCTTACTCTAACAAGTTTCCTTTGACTTTAGTAAGAGATTGCCTAGGACTAAATAAAAAGGACTTCAGAACCTGGCCAGTGGCATGGGACCAGAGGACCCTCGCACTTTTTGAAAGTTCTGAAAGTCCTGATTCTGAAAGTCCACTTTTCGCTGGGGTGGACCCTGCTCCCTTCCCCTCCTCTTCCCCCGAGGCCCACCCCCTGGCCAAGCTAGCATGGAGCCCAGCCGGGAAAGGGAGCCCGGGAAGTTGTGAAGGCAGCCCCCAGTCTGTGTCCCCGCTCCCCGGGTTCCCCGCCTGGCCCAGAGCAGGTGGAGGTGGAAGGTCTGCGACTCTGCGCCGGTTCCCCGCAGCTGCCCGTGTGGCTCTGTCCCCGAACTGGCTCCGGCCTCAGAGCCACAGTCCGGCCTTGGTAAGAGCTGCGCAGGCAGATGCGGGGAGCCATGGACCCTCCACCTGCTCTGGGCTGGCGGTCTGGGGGGTAGGGACATGGGCCAGGGGCTGCTTTGAGGGGGGGCACCTCCTGGGTGAGGGGAACCACCTTTTGGGTGGGGAGGTCAGCTTTGGGCTTGGCTGGGGGGGAGGCCTTGGGGGGGAAAAGAGGGGTGGGGTGGGATGTCAAGGGGGGCAGAGGCCCCTGCCCATCCCACTTTTGGGAAGGTTCCGACGCTCTCGAATCTGGCCCCCATATTTGGTAAACTGGGGTTCTGTAGTGTGTGGATAAAGGTTTTGTTTTTCTTGTAAACATATTTTTCAGTGTTTCTAGTGCAAAAAGTCACCTTCAGTGTCTCCATTATTAATAGCAAACCATTCTTTCCAGTAATTTCCTGCTGGTTTGGCAATGCCTCTGTTATAGATCATAAGTGCTTTAACTGACTTGGCTTTTACTGAAACAATTATTCTTCTGTGCTAACTTAGTTGCTTTTATTGTGGGGAAGAAATAAACACTGACTAATAAAATGTATGAGACAAGGTAGGTGAGGTAATGCTGTTTATTGGACCAACATCTGTTGGTGAGAGACAAGCTTTCAAGCCACACAAAGATAAAGCACTTCTTCAGGTCTGGGAAAGGTTCTCTGAGCATCACAGTTAAATACAAGGTGAAACAGATTGTTTAGCATAAGTAGTTAGCGAATATTGTAAGAGTCCATTCAAGGTAGAGTGGCCCGTCAACACCTCTGCAGTCACAGGACAAAAAGGGGGTTAGTGGGTTACAAATTGTTGTAATAAGCATAACAGTGTCTCTGTTCAGTCCATGATTTTAGTGTCTGGCAGAATTATGAATTTAAGCATCCAGGCTTGTCTTTTGAAGGTGTTGTGTTAGGTTGCCTTTGAGGATAAGGACTGAGAGTCAAATATAGCGTGATTGCAGGTAATCAGGTATTTTTTTCTTTTATCATTTTCCTGTGTGAATTTATTCAAGAATGTAGTGATTGCCTGGCTTCACCCACATAGTTGTTGGGGCACTCAGTGCACTGGCTGAGCTGTACCATATGTTGTGATAGGCATGTGTAGAATCCTTGGAAAATTGTGTTGTGGAGGGTACATAAGAATGGCCATACTGGGTCAGACCAAAGGTCCATCCAGCCCAGTATCCTGTTTACCAACAGTGGCCAATGGCAGGTGTCCCAGAGGGAGAGAACCTAATAGTTAATGATCAAGTGATCTCTCTCCTGCCGTCCATCTCCATCCTCTGACAAACAGAGGCTAGGGACACCATTCCTTACCCATCCTGGCTAATAGCCATTAATGGACTTAACCTCCATGAATTTATCTAGTTCTCTTTTAAACCTTGTTATAATCCTAGCCTTCACAACCTCCTCAGGCAAGGAGTTTCACAGGTTGACTGTGCGCTGTGTGAAGAAGAACTTCCTTTTATTTGTTTTAAACCTGCTGCCCATCAATTTAATTTGGTGGCCCCTAGTTCTTATATTATGGGAACAAGTAAATAACTTTTCCTTATTCACTTTCTCCACACTACTCATGATTGTATATGCCTCTATCATATCCCCCCTTAGTCTCCTCTTTTCCAAGCTGAAAAGTCCTAGCCTCTTTAATCTCTCCTCATATGGGACCCATTTCAAACCCCTGATCATTTTAGTTGCCCTTCTCTGAACCTTTTCCAATGCCAGTATATCTTTTTTTGAGATGAGGAGACCACATCTGTATGCAGTATTCAAGATGTGGGTGTACCATGGATTTATATAAGGGCAATAAGATATTCTCCATCTTATTCTCTATCTGATCATTGTAGCAGTGGAGATATGTCTGCAGGTTTTGCATCTGTTGGTCTGGCAGGGGCTGGTTCACTTTGAGTTGGTGTGACTTGATTTGTGGGGAGCTTGCTTCTAATGATGAGCTTGGAGTGGTGTGTGTGGGGGGGTGTTTGAGGGCCAGAAGTGGGGGTCCAGGAAAGATTTTTTTTTTTTTTTTGGAATGGCATCCCCATTGAGTATGCATTGTAGTTTTTTGATGATACCTGTTAATGGGCCACTATATCTTGAATGTTCCCTTAGAATATATTCTAACCACTTAGCTAAACAATCTCTTCTATCTTGCATTTAGCTATGTCGCTGGGAGTACTTTTCCTAGACCTGACTAAGATCTCAGTGTGGTTCAAAAGTATGTCTGTCTCATCAACAGAAATTGGTCCAATAAACAATATTCCCTCACCTACCTTGTCTCTCTAATACCCTGGGACTGACACAACTACAGATAATAAAATTCATATCTATCTTTTCATTTACTGATGTGTAAGCACATTGTTAAATCCTCTTGCTAGTTAATATTTGTGAGAAAGTTACAATGTGTATTCCAGTTTCTTCATTTTGGACTCCAATTTCTCCTTTACATCATCACTTTTGTGTGCATTCTTCTTTCACATGAACATATTTGGAGTAAGGTTTTCAGAGAAATCCTTCATCCAGTTCTGCTTTCAGGGCCTGAGCTCTAGCGAAATGAGCTCTAATGTGGCTTGGTGGATCTAACTTAGCTCGTTCATAAAATGTTCTTTCACAGTTTTATACCCAATTTGATAAACTCCATGAGGATATTACCTAACCCAAAACCCTATTGGCAAAGACCATGAAATATAGGTGTGTTCCTGAATTATTTTTTTCCTATTAAGATTATATGACAATGCACTTACTACATCAAGTGTATGAAGATTAGGTTCCTCTGGGGTTTGGTGAGACACGAGGAAGAACTCTGGCAGATGAATGGATTGGGTTCACCTGGAGTTCTGAAAAACCTTTGGGCAGGAACTTGGGATGAGTTTTGAGGCTGACGCTGTCCTTATGAAACACTGTATAAGATGGATGTGCCCTGAGGGCCTGAATCTGCCCTATTCTTTGAGCTGATGTGATGGCTACTAACAAGGCAGGCTTCATCGATAGGTGGTATAGGGAACAGGTTGCTAAGAGCTCAAAGAGGGTGGCCATTAATCCAATTAATACTGTATTGAGGTTGAGGAAGTCAGTTGTATGACCTTTCTTGCACTACTTCCAGAAGGATGTCAGTGGTCTTGGCCATAATTTTCATCAAGTCTTGGAAAGCTGTTAAATCCTCTGTCAGACAAGGAGTATAGAGGGATTGACTGCCTCGTTGGGGAGGATGATGAAACTGCCATCAGGATTGATTGTTCTTCTACCTCTGCCTGTTGACTATCCTCATATTTATGGGGAAGGGATCTAGCGCTAGAAGTGGAGGGTGGTGGCGGGGAGGATCAAGACTTATGGCATATCACTGCATACCCCACAATGCTCAATAGAGCCATGACTGGTAAGCATATGGATACTGGACTAGTGGCCCTTCTTCCTGCAAGACTTCAAACCTTGTCCTGCTCAAATAGCAGTCTCTCTCTGACTTGCAGCTGGTATCCATGTTAGCTCTTCGGCTGCCCATTGGCTGCCGAATTTGAGATTAGTCTAACATGTAAACTCCTTTATCCCAGTTCCAAGGGTCTCTGAGAAGAGGATCAATGTCATGTCTCATCTCTGGAGTGATGCTCCTTCCTACCCCTTCTTCAAGAAGTTGACACATGGATTGAAATTAACAACTGGGGTCTCTTAGATGTGTTATCCCTGGAGCTCAGGCTGGAATCATGGCTTATAGGGTCACAAGGCAAGAGGGACTGAAGGATAGACTGAGCCTTGGCTACTTCCTTCTTTGTGTCCAAAGAGGCTTTCAGGAAGCATTCCACAAGAAATAACTTTAGGCAGACTTTGCTAGCCTTCTGAGTCTGCTTGGATAAAAAGCAGCAATGGAGCAATAGTCAGGGATATGCCCTTTACCTAAACAAAAAAGGCACCCATTGTTAGATGGCATAGAATCATCACAGAAAGGGCATATTGTAAACCCCGGTGATTTAGCATCTGCCATAACAACATGAGGCCCAGTACCATTGGGGCACTAAAAGTTAACTAACTCCCTAACAACTATACTAACTAATTCCTAGTACTAACGTCAACAGAGTTGCAGAGAAGCAGATGGATACTGCAGGGGTTCTATCTTGCTGCCACAAGGTGTTAGGTAGGAACTGAGGGATGGTTGGGTTCACTCTGCCCTTTGTGCATTAGGCAGGGTTGCGTGAGGACATCTAGGATGGAGGCACAGTCCCATTTGACACTACTAGCCAAAAGAACCCAGTCTCGCATGCCTGTGCACCAACCACTTGAAGAAGGATGGTTTTGGCCTGAGTACATTTTATATACAATCGGAACTAGTATGTGAGTAGCAATGAAAGTCAGAGAGAAAAGATATGGGAACTTGAACTTCCTGATATCCTTGCTCAGATTTTTACCCTGGCTGAATAATAGCAAACACGCACCAAAATCAGATTAACCAAGGCAAGACTTCAGGATTCAGACTACTGTGAATAAAACGGACCAAAAAGCATATCCAGCATATCCACCCATTTTTCCTCCATCAAGGAATGAACCCACCCAGGTGTCTGATTCTCCTTTCATTTACACTGGTGTAAGTCCCAAGTAACCTAGCTGAAGTTAATGGGATTACGTTAGTGTCAGTAAAATCAGAATAAAGTTCCATATGTCAAAATCTTTCTTTGATAGCTCAGAATGTGGGACAGGATGTTACTCCGTCTTTAACATTTTAATATCATGGTATTGCAGTCCATTCTTAGGCAGTGCTTTCTTGAAAAAAAGTGGAATTGTTGACATAATCATGGCAAATCTAGCTCTTATAACTCCACTTTCTAATGATTCCTTTATTGAATTTACATTTCCTTTTTCCTACGTATTTGGCATAGGCACTGACTCTGTGGGTGCTCTGGGGCTGGAGCTCCTCCGATCAGCTCCTCTCCCTCCCTTCAGCACCTCCCGCCTGCTGGCGGACCCAGCTGATTGGCACCTCTCCCTCCCTCCAAGCACCTCCCACCCACCATGATCGGCTGTTCCACGGCATGCAGGAAGTGCTGGGGGAGAGGAGGAGGACTGAGGGCAGGGCAGGGCACGCTTGGTGGAGGGGGTGGAAGATGGTGGGAAGATGTGGAGTGGGGGCGGGAAGAGGTGGGGCAGGGGCAGGAAGAGGTGGGGCACAGGGAAAGGGGTGGAGTAGAGGTGGGGCCTGGGAAGGAGCAGGGGTCGAGCACTCCCTGGCACAATAGAAAGTTGGCACCTCTGATATTTGGTATAAATATTTAAAAAATCTTCTGTTGAAATTAGTGAGGTATGTTTAAAGGGCATATCCATCTAGTCAAACCTCTTCTACTGAGACCAGTACAGCAGGAACAGCACATCACTGAAAATCTCTTTTTCCTTTCCAGTGTCATAACTAGAGATGGGACTAAACTAAACCTCTGGATCTGAACGTGTCCGAATTCTGGGGGAATCAAAGGGGTGCAGAATCTGAATCTGGATCCAGACTGGAATTTTGTCACTGGACCCTATAATGGGCTAAACCAAACCCCTGGATCTGAACATCCTCAGGCTTTAAGTGTGAGATTTTCAGATGCACTTCATCTTTAGCTTAACACCTCTTCCACTGAACACAGGGATAAAACTGCTACTGAAGTAAAGAGTTGGGTCAATGCTGAGGGCTTTTGAAATCACCACCTAAAAATCTGGAGCAGCCCACAAAATATGCAGTTCCAGTCCATCTCTACTCATAATAGTTTTAGGCAAATTTTGTCTTACCTGAAAGAGTTTACAGATAAAATGTTCAAAAGCACTTAAGTCTTTTAGGAGTCTGAAGATACACGTTTCAAAATCCTAAAACGATTTAGGGGTCTAATTTCCATTTCCAAAAGTGACTTATGAACTTAGGAGTCAGCTGGGGATTTTTTATTTATTTATTTATTGTGACTAGTTCATTCACAAAAAAATACAGTTTTGGTCAACCCAATACTATTTGCAAATTCATGGAAGAGTTTTGACCGCACTGAAAAATCTGATTTGGAGGAGATTGTTGAAGCAAATCTTTAAATTTTGGCCCAACTCAACATTTTTTGCCTTTGTGATTTGCCAAAAAATTCAAAAAAATTGTTTTTGGGTCAACCACTGAAGTCCCACAGTCACCTAAATTTCAGCAGCTGGTCATGTGCCCAGTCACTTAAATATACTTAAATATTCACTGGGCCAGAGAGAGAGTAAGAATGACTCTATAGTCCAATGGGTAGAGCACTCATCTGAGAGGTGGGAGACCCAGGCATCAGTTCCCCTGCTTCAAGGAATATTTAATTATTTATAAAAAGTAGAACAACTCCAAAAGGAGACACTGGGAAAGCACTACCCTAGAGTATCTGTGGGCATGCTTCTAGGACGTTAAAAACCCAAGTTTAAGTCACAGCTGCACACCAAGCAGAATGGGGTTTTGAAGCTGGGTCTCCCATATCCTGGGTGAGTGCTCACCATTGGGCTAAAGCCAGAGAGAGACACTTATCTCCCTTTGAGAAATAGGGCTTAGAGGCTATACCCCTCTCCTCAGCATTCCCCATTGTCCAGTTTAGATGACTCCCTGCTGAGCATGCTGGCTTTTGTGGATCCCATTCTTAGGCATCCATCTCTCCCCATGCATTATATAGGGAGACCAAGCACCTAACTGTTGTGAATTCCTTAGTAACAGTTAAAGTGTACTTCACATCTGTCTCTTTTTCTCATTTTCCACAAACATCTAGAGTCCAGCTGGTTTGGGGTTATGAGTTTTTTTTTTTTTAAACCTAACTCTTTGGAGGACAGATGGAAGGAAGGGAAGGCAAGAGAACACTGACACACATTAAAAGCCAATAGTTCTTAAGATGTGGTGAAAAAGGTTGCTCTTTGCTACTTTCTTGCTATAATTTAATACAGCTGGTGTTTGCTTCCATTTCTCTGCCACCCCAGAATGTTAACTTCTGTGTGTCTGTCACTTTGTTTTCATCCTTCTGCCAGACATTGGCTAATGTGTAATTTATTTTAATTGTGTAGAGAAGATTTAGTGAAAGCCACCTCAATAACCTTTCCATTTTGCTTTTCTAGGCTACAAATTCATTTCAAGGCACTTCTTACAGTAACCTTCACAAGTCCTACTTGTAAGTAAAAGTTATAGTTTGAATTACAAATATATTTTGTTTGCATTGCCTGGAGGCTTCAGTATACATTGGGGGCCCATTTTGCTAAGTGCTCTAAAAACACGTGACCCAATCTTGCCCTGAGCATCTTTCTATCAAACAGAGTACTGGATTTTAAGGACTAATCCTGAGGGTTACCCTTCATTTGCATTGATCTCAAAGGGAATTGAGAGAGTTTAACACCTTGCAGAATCAGCATCTATCTATCTATCTATCTATTTATCTACACACACACGTGTGTGTGATCCCAGAAAATGAAAATGAAGGCTTTGTAAATTATTGTAGTCTTAAATGCTGGATCATCAGAGAGATTAGTGTAGAAGATGGCAGGCTACCCTTCTTCTGACAGAATAGTTTGCACATACAATATGATTTAAATGGCACTGTTATGGAAGTGAAAGGATTTGTAATTTTTCATGACATGAAAATATATTTAGCAATGATGTGATTTATTTGAAAATAGTCTCAGACTCTTTGCCACAGTGAGAAAAATGTTATGCAATATATGGAATTATGCACTTCTGCATATTTTCAAATGCTAGAGGCTTGACATTTATTTATTTAACAAATAATTGCTATATGAATGAGCCAGACCACACTGAAAATGTACTGATTTTTATTGCTTGTAAAATATGCCGGATTAACTGCTCTGGAAAATGAAATTCTTTTGCCTTAAAATAAGAAAAGCATGGAGAACTGGCACTATGACTGTAGAGTGATGTAAAAGAGCCTATCCATAAATGAGAATCAGGGCCTTAAGCTCTAGCTGCTATGGTCATGAAGAAAACCTTCAAAATGTGACCCTAGTGGAACCACAGTAGTAATGTCTACCCAAGTTTGCAGAGAGCCTGAAACATTAGCTCAAGGGTATAAACTGCCCCATTCATTTTAATGTGTGCTAACTTAATTGCCAATCATGATATTTTAAAAATGTGCATTGTTAACCAGTTCATTGCTCTTCACGGCATGTAATAAGGAGAGAAGCACTACACTAATTTTTCCCTTTGGAATGGCTCCCCAAAGGACTAGCTGGAGTAGGGAAGGCATGTATGAAGTAAGAGGGATAGGCTTTGAACACCACATGATGGAGTTGCAGGATGGGTGTGATTTGTTTCCTTTTCTTCAACGGGTGCTCAGTTTTCAAAAGTTTGGGTAAAACATCTTTATCTCTCAGCTTCCCCTTCAACTCATGGGGTAGAGAATCATGGGCTGGGAAAGGAAGACTGAGAATTCTAGTCCCCTTGCACATACTATATCCCATCAGCTGACAATGGTAATAGATTTTGTAGCTAAATGTCTTTTGCATATGCAGCATGTGGACTTGATCTTGCATCCTTCAGTTCCATGTAGTGCTGCCAACTTAACCAGTTGAGTGGACTGATAAATATATTTGTCCATGTCTGCCATTCCATCTAGTAGATAGCTTTGGACCTATAAAATATTGGGAATCCTGTGTCCGTCATGTGTCATACTGAACTGTACACTCTGGCTACTGTGGCATTAGTAACCTGCAGGAATTGAGCCTACCTGTGGGCAGAAAATGTTGGGCAGTGTTCGCTCAGCCTTGCTTGAAGTACACTATTGTTCTTTGTGTTTCTTGCAAGGTGGCTCTGTTCAGCTGTTTGGTTATTATTGAATGATGAATGTAATAAGGTCTATGGAATCTTAATTCATTACTATAGGAATCTGAAACTAAAGAAGAAATTGTTTCATGGCATGTATTTTTGCAGCAGTCAGGATATGCTCCAGGTAACAAGCTCTAACAATGTAAAGGTGAAGACCAACTTTTCATTCCTTGCCCATCTGCTCATACTTCAGTCAAGGTTCAAAGTGTGATCATTTAAATTGCACATTGAAATAAACATGTAGAGGACAGTGGAACAATCTCCTAAGGGAAGTGGTGGAAGACCCGTCATTTAAATAATTTAAAATTGGTGTATATAAAGAGCTCAAGAATATATTATAGGGAAGAGTCATGCATTGGTCAGGGAATGGACAAGATGACCTAAGAAGTCTTTCATCTATAATTAGATGTTTACGTTCCCAATGGTCTACCATTGTTCAGTAAGAAGAAAAATATGTAGTTGGATTTGCTGTCTAAAATGACCTTCAAAACCATTGAAAATTATGTAGATGTGCATAATAATTTACAGTAAGTTATATCAGGGCTAATACTTGTTTTATCCAGAAATACAGGTATCTAAGGGCCAAACATATTTTTGGTATCAACCAATTTGGCAAAATACATATATAATTTATTTATGCCAAGTTACAGTGTATATACATATACACAGTACTGTTCTTTGAGAGGCTGAGCCTGTGAACTGATGAGCACTCAGGGTTGTGTTTTTTTCTTGTTGGTGGTGGTGTGTTCTTGTTTTTTTTTTTAAATCTAGAGATCTTTACAATAAAACCCAGATGATACTATATTTACAATACTTTTAACAGAAGCAACAAAAAACATGATAAAAAATGTCTTGTTTCTAGTGTTGTTGTAGCTGTGTCGGTCCCAGGATATTAGAGAGACAAGGTGGGTGAAGTTAATGTCTTTTGTGGACCAACTTCTGTCGGTGAAAGGAACAAGTGTACACAGAGCTCTTTTTCAGGTCAGGGAAAGGTATACAGAGTCACAGCTGCAGATAAGGAGTTATCACACGTTGCAAGAGACCATTCAAGGCAAAATGGGCAGTTAACACCTCAACAGTCCTAGGACAAAGAGGGGTCAGTGGGTTACAGGGTATTGTAATGAGCCATAAATCCAGTGTCTTCATTAAGTCCATGATTTTTGGTGTCTAGCGGAGTTATGAGTTTAAGTTCACAGGCTTGTCTTTTGAAGGTGTTGTGTAGGTTTCTTTTGAGGTTGAGAACTGAGAGGTCAGATATGGGGTGCTCATTTTCAGAGGCGCCAACTCTGTGGATGCTCGGGGGCTGGAGCACCCACAGGGAAAAATTAGTGGGTGCTCTGCACCCACCAGCAGCCACACTCCCTGCCCCGCCCCACCTTACCTCCTCCTCCGCCTCCTCCCCCTCCCTTGAGCACGCAGCTTCCCAGCTCCTCTGCCTCCTTCCCAGCGCTTGCCACTGCCAAACAGCTGTAGCAAGCTCTGGGAGGGAGGGGGGAGGAGTGGGAAAATGGCGCGCTCAGGGGAGGAGGTAGGGAAGAGGTGGGGCTGGGGCTGGGATTTGGGAAAGGAGTAAAATAGGGGAAGAGAGGGGGCGAAGTTGTGGCGGGGACTTTGGGGAATTGGTTGGAATGGGGGCGGGAGGGGGCAGGGCAGGGGTGGAGTCAGGGCAGGGCCAGGGGCAGAAGGAGTTGAGCACCCACTGGTGCCATTATAATTTGGCTTCTGTGCTCATTTTAGAAAGTCTTATACAGGAAGTCAGACTAGATTACCACAATGGTTCTTTCTGGCCTTGGAATCTATGACAGCATTTCCAAACCCAACATTTCTGGGTTTTCAATGAAAACCTTTGTTTTCTGGGGTTGCTTTTTTCCTTTTTGGACAAAAAGTCAAAATTTGAAAAGGAAAGTAGACTTTTTTGTGAAAAAATAATTGTCTAGTCAAAACCCCAATTTTCCATCAAAAGCAGATTGGATGAGAAATTTCTGACCAGCCCCACATACAACTTTTTTACTGAATGTCATTGCTCAAAAAGCTAAAGATTCAAAAAGCCCTTTTTATTTCACTGAGAGGCAGGCAGCAAGCTAGAAAATGCTACAGCCTCATCTGACACCTTGTATTCATAAGCAATGATTTGTGTTGAATTATTGCATACACCTGGCAGCCAAAACAATTACACATGTAAGGCTTCAGTTTATTTGTATTATGTATTTATTATTACTGCTGTAATGAATAATGTATATGTACATTACTAACTACAGAAGTATACATTGCAATGAGTAATCTTTGTAACGTTCCCTAGTGGGCATTAATGCAGTACTGTTTCAAACAGTGCTATTTTAAAGTGACTCAAGAACTTTTAGTGAACAGTAGCAGGGTCAACTATATGGGACCAATTTATGCGCAATGTGTTAGCGTGCTTTAGAAAACACACCCTGGTAGTCTACATTACTGCTGTGTAAATAACCATTTCTGGCGTTTTGGGATAAACATAATTTATTTATTTAGGAACCAGGTATTTTGTCAGTGTTTATCAATTAAAACCTAACATCAGAAGCCCTGTGAAGCACTGTCTGTCTACCTTCTGGCTCCTTTTGCAATTCTCTTAGCTGCTACCTCCTGATGCATTTGCTTTTTAGATTTTTTTCATAGCACAGGACAATGCTTAGGTTACGTCTACACTAAGCAGCTTTTGGCGACAAGGCTGTTTGTTGCCGTTGTTTGTCGGCTCTCCTGCCGACAAACATCTTCTACCCCCAATAAATGGCGTTAGATGCTTGTTGTAGGCAAAACTTTTGTCTTTCAGGGGTGTGTTTTTTAAACACCTCTGAAAGACAAAAGTTTTGTCGTTCAGTTGCCAGTGTAGACATAGCCTTAGTTTATAAACTTCATGGATACAAGCACTGAAGCAAATTTTTCATATGTTTGAAGAGGAAGGAGGAGGAACAGGAAGTATCTCTCAGGAGTTTTACAAGTATTGTATATTCAGAGGAGTCATTTAGACATATCTGTCATTGGTCAGCTAAGCACCATTACATTTTTATATTTAAAAAAATAAAAAATCACATCCCCCCCACCACAGCATCTGTTCTATAATTACATCACGTTGCTTTTTCACATGCCTGACAGAGTTTCCAGATCATTTCATCGGCTAATGCAAACCCAAATTCTTGTATTATTACAGTCAATGGGAGTTTTGCCATTGACTTTAGCAAAAACCAGGATTTGGTACGCAATGCAAATCAATTACTGTGATAAAGTCTCCTTAAATGTTCTTTAAGTCACTGCCTAGCAATTTCCCTAACTTTTTATGTACATTGTTACTATCAGTGAATGCTAACTGGCTTTGTATTTCAGTGTTTATATTTCCATAGAATGGGATAATGAATATTTTAAGACTGGTAACAGTCTTAGTTTAACCAAAATCAACAAGCCTTTTCCAGATTTGCAGACATTTGTTGTTGGTGAAACCATTCATAAGTATGATTAAATTATGATTTGGAAGAGAAATTTTGACGGGATTCCTGGGGTGCAGCCTGGGACTGTGGGACCGCTGTGCACCCTTAACTCACTAATCTGGGTGTCTCTCACAAGGCTTTGCTAGTGACCAGCAGCAAACCCCTCCAGGTGCTGTTATCACTCAGCACAACTGCATGTGGAGCCCCACACCCAGCTAGATTGCATGAATACTCCCAGAGCCGCTCATGAATCACACAGAGAAAGGCACCAGCCAAATCCCCCCCTACAGAACCCGAACCACCAAAAAAGAAAATCAACTTTCTGCTGGTGGCATCTGACTCCGATGATGAAAATGAACATGCGTCAGTCCACACTGCTTTGGATAGTTATCAAGCAGAACCCGTCATCAGCATGGAAACATGTCCTCTGGAAAGGTGGTTAAAGCATGAAGGGACGTATGAATCTTTAGTGCATCTGGCACGTAAAGATCTTACAATGCCAGCTACAACAGTGCCATGTGAATGCCTGTTTTCACTTTCAGGTGACATTGTAAACAAAAAGTGGGCAGCATTATCTCCTGCAAATTGTAACCAACCTTGTTTGTCTGAGTGATTGGCTGACCAAGAAGTAGGACTGAGTGGACTTGTAGGCTCTAAAGTTTTACATTATTTTGTTTTTGATTGCAGTTTTTTTGTACATAACTCTACATTTGTAAGTTCAACTTTCATGATAAAGAGATTGCATTACAGTACGTGTATGAGGTGAATTGAAATTTTTTTTTGTTTTTTAACAGTGCAAATATTTGTAATAAATAAATATAAAATGAGCACTGTACACTTTGTATTCTGTATTGTAATTGAAATTAATATTTGAAAATGTAGTAACATCCAGAAATATTTAAAATAAATGGTATTCTATTGTTTAACAGCGCGATTAATCATGATTAATTTTTTTAATTGCTTGACAGCCCTAATTATAAGTGATAGGCAAAAAGTCAGAGTAGTTACCAAAGGAAACCAAAGATAAGCACGCAGTCTAAACTCTCAACCAAATTAGACTGGGCAACATCTAGATTGAGCAGTTTTTCTGACCTTACTGGATACTGCAGCCCTTAATATACAGGTTTGTCCCTTAAAACTGGGCCGGTCTCCTCTGTTGGAGTCTTCAGTCTTCTGAGTGTCCTTGTTGCTTGCAGCATAGGTGGGGGTAGGAGAAAGATCAAGCATGGGGATCCTGTGTTCTGTTTTATACTTGCAGTCCCATGTGCTTGGAGAACACAAGTTCAGGCACATCTGGTGGGCATTGCTGAGTCCCCAGGCAAGGTTGAGCAATTCCCCTGGTGTGGTCTTGTGCAGGTGAGTTATTGAATTGTAGTCCCCTTGCTGGATAATGGTTGTTGATGGTTGTTTGACGCCTGGACGGGCATTGGTTACTTCCCTTGGCATTGTCTCTGGTGAGCTAATATCTGGGCACTTCCCAAACCCACAGCATATTTTAGTGACAACCATACAATTCAATTCTCATAACTTCATATGCATTAACAATATACATATTTAGATAGAGCAGTGACTTTCAGCAGATCATAACCTTTCCTCTGATACCTCACACAGCCTGCAATATGCAATATCAAAAAATATAAAAATGAGGAATATGGGAGTTACAGGATACTCCCCCGACGTATAGAATATCACAGAAATGAACTCTAATTAGCTCACTAATTTGTTTAGAACCTGCATCAACTAACATATACCATTCATTAAATACCTGCAGGGCAAGGTTTGACTGCCTTTTTAATGGAAAACAGAGCAGAGGAGGTTAGTTTGCTGTCAACATACACTCTTGCTTTAAGGATTATGCAAGTGCTGCAATTAGACTTAATTGAAAGGACCAGATTGAAAAATTAACTTTTGTTTTTGACATGGCATCTTTCCTGAATGAGATAAATTAATTTTTCAAATGAGCTGCAACATACATAAACAACCTTGCTTTGGCTACTTCAAAAGTTGCACTTATAGTATTCAGTGTGTTTTCACTACTCAAATCCGAGGGAAGCTGAGACAGTGTTAAAAGATAATCCTGCATTTATATACATCTGACTTTACTAACAGAAACAAAGGCACCATTTCCCACAATAAACAAATGTTCTAATCATCACAAGAATCAGACCTCTGGAATGTGCTCTTTCCATTTTGAAGCTTGATCCTCAATCATCTGATAGACATTTTCTAGCAAATGTAGAAAAATTGCATTTAGAAGCTCTTAAAAATGTATCCTATCTATAAACTATTGTTGTAAATTGTGGAACCTCTATTTATATACAAGAGTCCAATGTTTTGCCTCACATTTAGCTAGATAAATAAAATTCCTCAATAAAGAAATTATTAAAACACAAACAGCTTTTGAACCTGTTTGCCAGATTTTGCTTTCTTGTTTGTTTGGGTTTTTTTTGTTTACATGGTCTTTAGCTCTAAATACCCAGATTTTCCCCCTACATAGTATATGAATCATCAGGCATATGAAACCTATTCTTTGTATTTATTTACTATAAACTGCTGTTCCTTATATTTATACCAAGAGCAGGAGATATTCCAGGGATTTTGGAGCCTATATTGTTAATTCACATTGATATCAATGAGAGTATGGACTGTATTAAGGATTAGGCCTCTAGTCTGGTGCATTAAGTCCCCCTCCCCCATGCCCATTCCTCTAAAGGGCAAGGAATTGAGTACTGCTTGAAGAATTGTACTGAACTTGATGAATTAAAATGTATAGTTACATTGTTGAGACACCAACATATTTTTTTAATTTAAAATATATATTTCTCTTTTGTTTTAGGGCTGAACTAACTCCCCAGTATGAACACCCTCATACGTTAGGGAAATATGGATTCATATTTGAACAGTTTCTGCTTCGTTGTTCCTTTGAGGGATGGGGATTATAGTCAGACCACCACCACCACCACAGGAAGAATGAGTTGGAGACTTCCCCCTCTAAATCTGTACATGGATGTTGGAACAGCCAGAAGACAGGATTCCCCATTCCTCATGGTAGCGTGGCTCCTTCAAACATTCTATTGTGATGGTGCCCAATCAGGCTATGTTCCCAAAACACTTTTGTGGAGGGATTTATTCATAAGGCAAAGGGGGAACCTTGGACTCACCAACTCTACCAAATTCCAAAGACTGCTAAATGACAACAGCACCCACACACTGGACAAGGAGCTAATGACCCAGGGAATCATTACCATTCTACACTAGCCTTGGCCATTGACACGCTAGCTCCCGAATGGCCCATTCCTCCCCATCACCCACACAGATCTCCTTGGTTTTCTGACATTCTGTGGCAGATGAAGAGAGGGGGTGGAAACAACTGCTCATGGAGGAGAACAAGGGCTGATTCAGATAGGATGAAACATAATGAATTCCTCAAAATCTATGCTGAGGTTATATTACAGGCCAAAAAAGAACCTTTCTATCAGTCTTTATTGAAGCTGCCAAATTTGACCTCAAGGAGTTATCCTAGGTGCTAAACCACTTCATTAATCCTGAATGCCTTCAACCTGCATCATTGTTGAGCTCCAAGTGCTGCGAAGAACAATCATCCTACTTTGCTAAAAAGATCTATCACATTTGGGAAGGCTTCTCAAACTGCATGGATCTGCTCTTCCTGCACCCACTAACCAACAGCCCACCAGCATTGCCAGACTTCAGTACACTCACTTAAGACTTGTGAATTTGATCCATGCCTTTCCTGGCTTGTGAAAGAGTCATGAATGACTGGTGCCACTCCTGACTTAAATAGCCAATGCCTCATTCAGAGAATGATTCCAGAAGCTGGGAATGGGTGACAGGGGATGGATCACTTGATGATTACCTGTTCTGTTCATTCCCTCTGGGATACCTGGCATTGGCCACTGTTGGAAGGCAGGATACTGGGCTAGATGGATCTTTGGTCTGACCCAGTATGGCCATTCTTATGAATCTTCTCTTCCTCCTTCAAACACAGAATAGTCCAACCAATACTGAAGGAACCCACTAAGAAACCCACTACTTCTGTTCTAGCCAACTACCAACCAGGATCAAACCTACATTGCTGAGCAAGCTCAAAGAAGCTAGCAAAAGGCTGATTACCAGCTCTTCTAACTGATGCTAACAGTTTATGCCTGGCACAGTGTGGATTCAGGCCAGGACCCAGAACCAAAATTGCCTTAGTAGCACTTATGGATGATCTCCTCCTGTCAATGAGTAGAGGACAGACATAGATTCTTACCCTCCTAAAACTCTCTGCAGCATTTCATACTGTTGATCATGAGATTCTGTTGTCTCACCTGATATATGTGGCAGGGGTCCAGGGTAATGCACTAAAATGGTTTGAGTCCTTCCCAGATGGACTTACCCAACAAGTAGTGATGGGAAATTGCTCCTCCACCACTAGACCCTCATTTGTGATGTTCCACAAGGATCAATTCTCTGTCCAGTCCTTATCAAAATCTACATGCAGCCACTAGGTGAACTGCTCAGATTACATGGATTCAGGTCCCAGCAATATGCAGAGGATACACTGCTCTACCCATCCTTCACCACATATGATCACACCAAAATTACCAAGATGGCCCAGTGCTTGGATGAGCTCAATTCCTGGATGAGGAACAGCCAATTGAACAAGATAGAGGTGATGCTGGTGGGTACAGGAAAGTGAACAGCTTGCAGCCATAGTGCAGTCTCCATTGGTTGAAGACACAATTGGTCAATTCAGTCCATCTTCTAGGAGTACTCATGGATTCCTCACTGATTATGAGTAAGGTTAAGATTCTGACTGGGATATTTTTAGTAAAAGTCAGGGACAGGTCATGGGCAATAAAAAAAAAAAAAATTCAGGAAAGCCTGCGACCTGTTCCTGACCTTTACTAAAAATACCCTAGGGGAGGGGGAGACACAAACAGAGTGCTGCTGTGGGCTTGCGACTGCTCCAGCCCCACCACTGCTCCTGCAGTCGGGGTGGACTGCTGCTGCTCCAGCCCCAGGGGGACTGACCCAACCCCAGCCACTGTTCCGGCGGGCCAGGGAGTGCTGCTCCAGCTGCTCCAGGGCTGGACCCCAGTCAGCTATTCGGTGGCCCCGGGTCTGGCTGTTGCTCCCTTGCCATGAGGCTGGCTGCTGGTCAGCTGTTCTGGCAACCGTTACTCCAGCAGCTCCGGGGCGGATAGCTGCCCCAGCCCTGCCCCAGAAGAAGTCACAGACGTCCCGGAAAGTCATGGAATCTGTGACCTTTGTGACAGAATCATATCCTTAACTATGAGCATTCACATAGCAATGTCTGCACTTAACTCTTTCCACTGTCTTCGTTTGGCTAGGAAACTCCATCCCGTCCTGCCAGATGAAGCCCTGGCCTCAGTTATTCATGCCTTCATCACTTCTTGGCTGTATTACAGCAATGTAATATACCTGGGCATGATGATTAACATTTAGGAAGCTCCATCTAGTTCAGAATACTACAGCACATCTCCTCAGCAACACAGGCTACTGCAAAAATATCTAATCTGTCCTACACTCTCTACACTGGCTTCCCATAGAATTTTGAATCAAGTTCAAGCTCTCAGTCCTTCTTTTCAAAGTGTTCCATGTACTGGACCCACAATATCTAAAATACCATCTAAAGCTCTGGGACAAAGACCATGTTTGATAACTATGGATTCCTCTGGCACAATGGAACTGAAAACCATCAGAGAGAAGCTCATCTGTGAGGGAGACTGAGCTTTCTCCAGGAGTGGTCGAAGACTCTGGAATGAGCTCCCCAGGAATTTAGGACCATCACAAACCTCACCACTTTCTGCTCCAAATGTAAAGTGCATTTATTTGACCTTGCCTTTTCTTACAGTAACTCATAGCAAAAGGTATATTTATATTTAATTAAAAAAATAAACAATGCACATCCTACCCAGACACTCCACTGAACATGTTTCTCCTTCTGGGGAGAGGATGAGAACGCAAACATGTGATACTTGTAGTCATGTTGCTTAAAGTCCTACTGGAAGGCACCCAGATATTGCAGTGATAAGCATGGTATAAAAACCTATATAGAATAGAACCTCCATTAACATAAGCTGGGTGATCATTATTGCTGTTCAGCATTTATGCATCAAAACATTTTTTCAGATGCAAAATGGCTTTTTGACCAATGTGAAAATGTTCACCTTTCGCTTGTAGAAGTGGAGATAATGAGTTAGCTCTTTATTAGCCGTTAGTTCATGAGTATTTGGGACAAGAGAACCAATATCATCCAAATTATTTGATATAGCATGGTCTTGAACAAAACAATTTCACCAAGATATTTATCACCTTATATCAAACTCAAACATTTAGAAAATTGGTTATTTATACTATTTTTCCACTCAACAGATTATTACTAGAAATATTATTCTATGATAATCAGATGTTAAAGCATGATTTTAAAAGAAACTAAGAAAAAATGTAAATAGCAAAAGGCACCAAGCTAACACTAAGGATTAAAATGTTTGCAAACTTTCAGTTCTGACAAAAATCAAGTTGATTTTCATCTAGAGCATGACATAAAATAAAAGCACAAAAAAACACTCAAAAATAATAGCCAGCTTAAGCCATTTCTCTTATAAATGTAAAAAATTGTATCTGGGTTGATGCCATATATTCCGTTTATGCTTTACGGAATTGGAAATAGTTCTGTTGTAAGCCCTTTAGAGAAAAGGTGTTTATAATGGAAATTCTGACAGACTTGGAATTATTGTGATGCTATCGGGTGCTGCTTTAGCACTGCTTTATATCATAGTGTATACCAGGCATGTTAGACAATGGGATTTATCCACTTCCACCAGATGCTTCTTATCATGACAGTCTGCTGAATATTTTCTTTGTGTGATTTTTTTTAAAGATGTTCGCATAACTATATATCTTTGTCCTCATTTTAGGATTTGTATTTATTGATATGCTCAGTATCTTGTTATGGCCTGATTCTGCAAACTGTTGTGTTAAAGCCTTTGTGACTATTGATATGCATGGACTTTTCCTCTGAGTAAGGGAATGCATGATCTGGCTTTTACATTTGAAATGAGACCTTGATGCTTTTTCTGAAAAGGAAACAGATTCCACTTGGGGACTGAGAATATTTTTCACCAGGAATGATAGTTCTTTGTCTTCTCCTTCAAGGCCTGCTCCTGACTACTTTTCCATACTTATCTCTTCCTGTTGCCCTCCTTGCTTGCTTTGCTATTTTAAAGTAACAACTAACAGCCCCTCAAAATTGATGGGGGGGGGAAGAGGAAGGAAAGGAAATAGTAATGTAAGCCAGTCAAGGGAATTTAGGATGACTCTTTTGTAAAGTATACACCTTGCATTGAATTATACTGCTTACATAAGTCCCAATTCAGCAGTCTATCCCTATTCAGAAAAGTGCTTATGCACTTACCTTTAAGTATGTGCTTAAGTTCCATTGACATTTATGAGCTATAAACACATACTTGAAGTTAAGCAGGTGCCTTTCTGAATAGGGATGGATTTAAGCATGTATTTAAATCTTTGCTGAATGGGGCTATAGAACTTTACAATTTGTTTACATAAACTAATTAATTCACTAAGCAGCTCTGTAAGGTAATAATGGATAAAACAGTTGTATTAGGCCTTTTATCTAATGATCAAAATGCACTTCAAAATTATTTTTGCTTCCTGACAATCATCAAAAGTTGACCAATGAGGAAACAGACAGAAAGAGGTTAATGGCTTGAACCAAAGTCCCCTGAAACAGTAGTTCTCAAACTAGGGCTGTCGTTGTTCAGGGAAAGCCCCTGGCGGGCCGGGCCGGTTTGTTTACCTGCCGCATCCGCAGGTTCGGCCGATCGGAGCTCCCACTGGCCGTGGTTCGCCGCTTCAGGCCAATGGGGGCTGCGGGAAGCGGCGGCCAGTACGTCCCTTGGCCCGCGCTGCTTCCCGCAGTCCCCATTGGCCTGAAGCGGCGAACC